>NC_137606.1:27301480-27388980 GCF_963280865.1 Gymnoscopelus braueri
TTGAAAGCTTTACTGGAAGACACACAGTAGTAGACAAACTAATAATTTATAACTAACATGCGATTTCCTCATCAATTACACAGCAAAATCTTCATTGTTAATTTAAAAAAGAGTTTTTAGTGATAAAAAGTGTAACCACATGGACCCTAGCGCCCCGGTGACAATAGCTTAGCTAGATTTACAAGCTTGTAGATCGGCAATTTTTGCTATTTGACGTACAGCAAAGTATATCAGGTTTAAGTGGTTAACTATAATAGTGTAAACTTGGGTGCATACAGGTATTTACGTTAAATCAACACCGAGGATGTTTATGATAGAGCTTCTCTAGGTTGACCTCCCTTCAGGTTATCTCTTGGCTAATGTCTCCTGGCAGACACAAAGCGAATTGACTGTTAATGTTAAATGATACAACCTCTTTTGTGTCTTCCTTTTTTGTTCATTACGTGATGTACAGATCATTCTCGACAGATGTCCTACATTATTCGTGCCTGACTCGTGAGGGTGTGTTTGCTTTTTCTGCTGGGCCTATATCAATGTACAGTAGGTACAGTATTATCCCTAACACTTAGCGACAATGTCAGACCACTGTCCCCTTTGTCAGTGACAGCAACACATGGGGAAGAAAAGAATACTTCCAAAGAATACTTCCAATTCCCAGTGGGGGAAGTTCCAATTCACAGACAGATGAATAGGTCTTACTCTTGACATAGTAAGCACTTGCATATTTGGGGCGGCCATAGCTGAGTGGTTAGTGAGCCCGCCTAGGGAGCCAGAGGCCCTGGTTGCCCCAGGTACGATTCCAGGCCACGCCAGCATATGTGTCGATGAAATGAAATTTGTCCCTGAGCAAGACTCTTAACCCCTAATTGCTCACAGGCCCTCATTGGAAACAAGCCCGCAAGGACTTTCATGAACGTCCTGTTAAAAGGAATTATCCTTATCCTTAAACGCGTGTCACCACAGAGTGGCCCATGGCAGAATTCCAGAATTACATTTTTTTTCACAGAAAGCCTAAAATATTTATGCTGCTGCTGCTGAGGATGAGGATGATGATGATGTTGAAGACAAGGAGGGGGATGATGTGCACACCGTCTCCGACCTGAAACATTTATACCACTCGCTGCAAAAGGAAAGCCCAAAACATCATGTTCTGTTCTGTCTCCTTCCACGTAAAAAACGCTACTGGAGCATCAAATCACACACCACCCATCTCAGTAACAGTTTATTTCAACAGGCAGTCAGGATGCTGAACAGGTATGGATTATGTGCATATACAGTTAGATGTATCCATATGCACCGTACATAGTTGTATGATACGTTATCTTATCATGTACTGTATATAATGTATGTGTATATAATGTATAGACGAATCCATAGAGCCTATAGCTGCGGCACCCGCTTGACACCACAGTTATGATTGCCGTTCTGTGGATTTGTCTATACGTATAGTGCATTGTGTACACTGTACAGGGTCTACTAGTTTGTTTGTTTTTTTTTTGGGGGGGGGGTGTCCTTAGTGTTCAGTCAGAGTGAGAGAGCCAGAGCAAAACTATTTATTTGATAATAAAGTTGGGGTGAATTCTGAATTAACAATAACAAAAACATATAGTGATCTAGCAGGGGGTGGCTGTGTAATAAGATTAAATGATTGCTCAGTGTTTGGCAAGGCACATGACATAATATAGATTATAAATGTTCAACAATTATATGTATAACTTTCAATCAATGTTTTGCAAGTATCAAGGGAGATCTCTATGTACCAATGAGAAAACAAAGCAACATATTCTGATGAGGGAGAAGTTGATAACATGTAAGCTGGACTACAATTACACACACTTCCTAAAGAAAGGTTTATTCTCTATTAGTCACTTGTGAATACCATAAGCACAACATCTGTGATTATGCCAGTTCCGTATGGTTACTTTTTCATTACATTCATTAGTTTGACCTCAGATGAAACCTCCAGCGGTGCCTCCATGCAGTCATCTTGGTCCTCCATCCATCTGGCTAGCTTGCCACTACTTTCTGCATTCTTCGTCAGAATGTCCACATCATGTTGAGGTCACTGAGGTGGGACGCCTTTGTGATCAATGCCCATGTGTAGGCTACCACAGCACCAGTTCCATAGCTGGGAGCTCCTTTGGCAGATGTTTATCACTTGCCTCCTGATAAATTATAATCTGGAGAGTATACTGACTTCACTTGAGTACCATAATGTTGGTTGCAAATATTCAGAACATTCATTTTTGCAAGCCTCTGTAACCATAATGCTAGGTATTATAATAATAATAATAATAATAATAATAATAATAATAATAATAATAATAATAATAATAATGTATTATTATTATCATGACAACATTCATCCAAACTTATTTACTTAATTTCGCAATTGGCAAATAATATGCTAGTTTGATTCTAAATAACACTTTTTTTTGCTATGGTTACCAAAATGAACAGATCTACAGATCTACATCTTGTCGCAATTTGACGTGTTGTGAGCTTGTACATCTGTTTTTACAGAGAAGCGGGCCCTTTATGGGCCCTGAGCAGTGTTGCCATATCTGCTTATTATAAGTGACTTTGGGCTTGTTTTTCTGTAAAGTTGCTTGTAAATATTAGTGAAATATTTCACTTATTATTTTTGAAAATAGCAGATCTACAAGCTCACAATGTGTTGCAAATGCGACGCACTGTGAGCTTGTAGATCGGCTATTTTCAAATAGGTTTAAATGTCGCTTCTTTTGGGCTTAATTTTTTTCACAGACCTGGCTGCTTATTTCTCTCACAAAATCTGGCAACACTGTCTCAGCAGGCTCGTGACCCTTGAACTACCGCTCGCGATACGCGGGGAGAATGAATGCTATCTGAGTCGAGCTGCCTGCAGGCTGCAGCTCTCACTTCAGTAGAAAGTTTATTGCGTTGCTTTGGATTCATCAAAAATAATTATAAACCGGCTTCAGAGAAGATAAAAGAAAGAAGAAGAAGCGGCGGACATTTTAGGTGAGTGTTGACACACAGAAATACTATTTATGTAGGCGTTTTAGCCTACTATTACTGTATTGATAATTAAGTGCGTAGGCTGCTGTGTTCGAAGTCAATCACAAGTGACTCATGTCATGACCCAACTCTACACATTTAGTTATTTAATTTGTCTTGATAAAGGGATTATGACAATAATTACAATAAATTATAGTGGGAATATACAATATAATTTATACTATAGGCCACTACTGCTTGCCTATGTGCCGCTCAAAACTAAATTCAGAATATGACGTGTGTGTGTGTGTGTGTGTGTGTGTGTGTGTGTGTGTGTGTGTGTGGACACACGCTTTCAGTGATGAAGCTACAGAGTGTTTTAATATCCCGTGAACTCTGAACATTAATGATTCCCTTGTCTGTCTGTCTGTCTGTCTGTCTGTCTGTCTGTCTGTCTGTCTGTCTGTCTGTCTGTCTGTGTTTGTGTGTGTGTGTGTGTGTGTGTGTGTTATTATTACACATTTCTTTGGCTGCAGTGGCCAAAATGAATGGTTTGCAGCCCTACTAAAAGAGAAAAAGGAACCCAGAGAGAACCATTATGTGTTATGCCCCCCCCCCCCCTCCCACAAAGAGAAGAAAACAGTTTGAAGGTAAAGTGATATTGTTTTGTTAAATGTTAAAGTAATCATTGCTTGTTCAGTAACAGGGGTCTCCCAGACTCTCCACCTCTTTAGTAAGCCGAAAATGCATTTCCAGGAATACCAAATTTAACCAATCAGAACTCATACAGGATACAGGATAAATAAGTTACAATTGGAAGTGATGACACAAAGAAGTGGGCATACAAAATTTGAACCCATTTAGACCAGGAACGCATCTGTGTAATTGTTTTGATTTCTTTGGCTAGACCTTTGGCTTCAAAAATAGCAGATCTACAAGCTCATAGCGCGACACCGAGTGGCGCGCTATGAGCATGTAGATCTGCTATTTTTGAAAATCTTTGAATATATATGTTTTAAAGTGAACATTTGTACCTCAAATCTTTTTCCTTTTATGTTCAAAAAACTTTTAGGATTTAGAGAGCATTATTAGAATCGGCCCCAGGTCTTAATGGGTTAAAGCTGCACTATGTAACTTTCCTCTTCTACCCCGCCCGGATTTGAACCCGGTTTCCTGAGCAAGTGCTGTAACCTTTTACCATTGAGCTAATAGAGCCTGCCTGCTTGCTCAGGTGATACATTGAATCTTGACCATCAGATCAAAATTCATGTCAGATCCTGTGTCTAGGTGAGACATGACCTTTGACACTATCTAAATGTCTCAATAGAAGAGCAGGGAGACTAAATACAACCACCCCAATTATATAAGTTATATTGTATTATTTGTATTAACATACTCTAACATACAGATTGTATAAGTTATATTGTATTAATATACTCAACGATACAGGTTGCATAAAATTACATTTTATTCCACTTTAACTTTCTAACAAAAAACATCTTGTTTTATCCAAAATATATTACTTGCACTACCTTTAGACTCTGACTCGTCTGAATACGGTGGAGATGCTGTTGTTCCCCAAGCTATCCACGACGAAATGTCAAGTACAGTCATACCCAGAAGAAGGCCAAAGAGTTGGAGCTGGACCTACAGCATCTTAAAACTAAGTAAGCAATGACTAATGTTAACGAAACAGTTGCATGAGTTTGCTCTTCTCTTTTTGTATATATCGATATGTTGGTTATTTGTTCTCATGTTCTTTTTTACTTAGATCTTGACCACAAATGTTAAAAAACATTATATAGAAAGCATGTTAAATGGAGTGGACAGATGCTAGGCTCATTATTAAACTGGTATCCTACTAAGGCATACATCAATTCAGTTTTTTTTTTTTTTTTTTCCGTACCCTGTTCATGCTTTAAGATGCAACAAATTAGAGATTGCAAAACAGAAACTGGAGGAAGGGCCCCAATATAGCTCTGCAGCAAAGCCTGACATCCCTGCTGCAGATAAGCAAACCAGTGACAGCATAGGTGTGTTTAGACAGTGATACTGTTCTACGGAAAATGGTGACAATGTGTACAATATAAGTACTGTGATACTGCCAAAAGGAGCTTAAATATGATTCTCTACATTTTCAGTTGCAACTTCCTCTGTTTCCTCTTCCCCCGAGTCAGACGATTTGGCATCGACACCTGGGATGTTTGACGGCAACGGTGACAAGGTATTGAAGAAACATACTGTGTAGGACAGTGGTTCTTAAAAGTGGGGTTCCACAGTGTCCCCAGCTAAATAAGAAACAGTTATCATTTAAAAAATAGGCAACGTGTCATGATGCATCGTGAGCTTGTAGATCAGCTATGTTTTGCTATTTTTGAACTATTTTTGAACAGTTTTGCCTATGGCATGAACAAAATAGGGATGCCGGGTGGAAAAGGTTAATTTCACTACTATTTTACCAGCTAGAATGTAATCCAATGACAATGTACTGTATAAGAATTACTTCAACTCTCCCCACCTACAGTATAGACAGTTGTAGAATTCTGTACTAAATGTAATCCAACAATTAACATCTTCTCTATTGGAGGTCCATGGCACCAACTCTTTTCTAAATGGGTCCACATTTGGGGGTCCTTGAAAATGTAATTTCTTTACAGTAAATTCTGTTTGAAGTGGGCCTGCTTTTGTCAAAAATGTGTCTGAAATGTCATGGTAAAATGTTTTTTAATTTCTAAAACATGTGTTGTTTTCTTCTGTTTCAGGTCCAGATTGGCTCTGGTGTGTGGCTCGAAAAGGAGATCTGGAAGATGGTGGCAGCAAACACCAAGGACTCCCTGTTCATGAAGGAGCTTGCTGTTGCCATTTGGGGGACAACAACCCTGAAGACCATGCAGGAGCCTTACAAAGAATGCCCCACTAGCAAGGGGGAGGCCAAACCCCCCTGACCGCAGGACTCAGAAGAGGTATGTTTACTGAGGGGTGGGGGGGTTCATTATGACTTGATCTCATAATTCAATCTGCTCTGTGCATGACTGTAGTTCTCTTTTCCAGAAGGTGGAATTCCCGTTAGCGTTACCTGTTCAGTTTTTCATACCTTCATTTGGTTGTCTCAGCAGCATACTGTTTCAACCAGAAACACATATGGAGATGTTGGTTGTTTCCAATTTATATCTGCTGCCGAGCCAATCAAATGAAGCTATGAAAAACTGATCGGGAAACGGGAATGTCACCTTCTGGAAAAGAGATTATATTAAGCTTATTAATCAATCATAAAAGAAAATACTCTATTGTAATAAAATCGATTTTATGGCTGAAAGAAATGCCGATCTACAAGCTTGCAACTCGTTGGACGTGTTGTGAGCTTGTAGATCAAAAAAGTAATCAATAGAATAATCGCAAGTAGAATAATTGGTAGTGGCAGCCCTACATGCATGTGTGGCAGGGGTAGCTTTTTCCCCCAAATTGTTGTTGTCCATTGTAGCCATCTGACTTATTGCCTGCCCACTGTCCACCCACCTTTTTCATTCAAATGCATGTTTTCTAACTGAACTGAAACACGGGGTTAAAAAAACACTTCACCCCATTTTCAACTCATCTTCATATAATTGGTCCTCACTAATACACATTTTAAGATGGCACCATTTATGTCTACTCACTCTGTGTTTCGTTGATAGGTCGTGGACAGTTTAGAAACCTGCCTACCTTTGACATCATCGGTAGGCAGGTTTGGTCATTTAGAACAACTTTATTTGTTCATTATTAATGCAAGAACAATGGCTTCTACTTCTGCATGCAAACTTTCCAGGTAGAGACACACTGTAGTTTCTATTAGCTTGGAATCTCCATTGGTGATGTCACTGGTAGGCAGGTTTCTGAACTGTCCACATTCCACCAATGAGTGGCAGAACGAGTAGACAGAAATGGTGCCATTGTATAATGAACATTAGCGAGGATCAGTTAGTTATATGAAGATAAGGTTGAAAATGGGTGAAGTTTAAGTTACTTTAAGTTTTTCTCAAAACATCACAATTCATTTAACTCACCCCATGCAGTATATTGCTAATTATATTTGTTTTATTGTTGGGGGTTCTTGTTTGTTTTCTTTCAGACTGTTTCCATTGGTGGCTGCAGGGGCAGAACATTCTCACAAAGAGGAAGGCCATGGACCATGGCCAGGACATCAATAGAAAGGACAAGAAATTGTGTGTCTGTGTAGGGGGGGGTAATGCTTTATAGCGCCACCAGCAGGCCGATTTTTGCAAGACACATTTTTGGCTGCAACTTTACAGATGTTTTCCAAACATCACACACATCGGTATACAGTATCTCCATAGTCATGTAATCAAGACGGATCTGTCCGATTTTTCATATTCTCTCACTCTTTTCCAGTCATTTGAACACTGTGTGTGTGTTAGTGTGTTCCTCAGGTTGAAGTTCATGTATTTATGTGTTTATTTATACATTTATTTGTTATTTAAATGTTGTTTTTGAGTTTTTTTTTATAAGTGTTTAATAAATTATTGTTATGTATGAAATTGATACATGATTATTTATGACTTTGTGGATTTTGCTCACTTTTATATAGGCTTCTGTAGGCTACTGTTTTTTAAATATACCACGTGCTGTGGGCACCTGGCTGAAATTCACCATGATCATGCATCCTCTCCAGCAAAGTTGGTCACTGCATATCCAGAATACACCTGAATACACATAAATACCAGATAGCAGCTTAAACCAGCTTAAACCAGCTACCAGCTGAACCATCATAAATACCAGCTACCAGCTTAAACCAGCTAAACCATAAATACCAGCTACCAGCTTAAACCAGCTAAACCATCAAAAATACCAGCTACCAGCTTAAACCATCAAAAATACCAGCTACCAGCTTAAACCAGCTAAACCATCATAAATACCAGCTACCAGCTTAAACCAGCTAAACCATCAAAAATACCAGCTACCAGCTTAAACCAGCTACCAGTTTAAACCAGCAAAACCTACCACCTTAAGCTGGTCAACCACCAAGACCAGCTTAAGGTGTGTTTTGGACGTCCAAAACACACCTTAAGGTGGTCAACCACCAAGACCAGCTAAAACCAGCTGGTCCAGCTTAGGCTGGTCTAAGCTGTTTTTTTCAGCAGGGTTGGTTTCCTATACCTTTTAATAAATGTTTGCATAGTGGCTAAGAGCTGTACTGCGGCCTCATCCTTTTCAACAATACCTATATGATACTGACCATCATACTGATCATGATACTGACATTGTACTGATATTGTGCTGATATGATACTGACATGACTGGCCATGATACTGACATAGCTTTGCTTTCCTTTAATTATTTGTTTTTCTTCTACTCTGTTTGCCTGTTTTTAACTTGTTCTTGTTCAGCACTACCTAGGTCAGTGATATTCAACTGGTGGCCCGTGGGCCAAATCCGGCCCCAGCAGAGCTTTCTTGTGGCCCCTGGAACACATTCTATATTCCAATTTAAAAATAAATGTCCAAAATTATTATTAGGTGGTTGGTTGTATACAGGATGACCATTTTGAATGTTTTTCATAACTGTTAACCAAAGCTCGTTAATGGTTAATCAACTATCAACCGATAAGAATAAAATGTAGGCTATTATTTAGAATGGATGAATGTTAGTGATTCACTCAGGGTCCTCAATTAAAACCCACAAGTGCTGCATTTGCAGTCAAGATTGCTGCTAGAACCCAAATATGGGTAAATGTATCTTTGGTGAGTAAATCCCATAAGAAAATACAGCTCACTTCATATGTACTTAAGTAAAGTATATGGTGTTAAATTGTATTTAAGTATCAAAAGTAAATGTACAAGTATCACAAGTAAAAGATTAAAGACCTTTTCATAGTACAAAAGACCTTTTCATAGTACAAACAAAACAGCCAGAAATGTTGCCTACTTCTACTACTTCTCACTACTGTCAGAATATTGTAGCTTTCAAGTAGTTCAGCCATTTCTTTTTCCACCATGTAGCAGGCTTGGCAACATCGCTACATTTCAGCGGTGCATCAACATACAAGAGCATAGATGAGTTCTGAGTGCAGTTCATCTATCACAAACCATCATTTGTATCTATTTCTGGCTCTTGAATGCATGTTGTCCATCTTCACCAAAGAAATTATTCACCTGGATTTTGTCATCTTCTCCATCTTCATTGATTTCAAACACATCATAAGAGCTTGTGCTCTTATCAACCGGGTGCTCGAACCAAAAACCTTTCATTCATACGAACATGTAAACACTTCACCTTGCCAGCCTGCCTCTAGTACTCTTACAGCACAGACACTTCCATGCCAATGACCCGTGAACACAACGCACTGACGTATCTACTCCCTATTTCCGTAATATCAAAATCTAAGCCTGTGCACTGTAAAAGACTGGCACAGAAATGTCATAGGGGTGTCGGAAAAAATCGATTCAAATACGAATCGCGATTCTACTGTTGGACGATTCAGAATAGATTCTTTTTCTTTTTTTTTGGGGGGATCTTGGATTTACCTTTGTGTGTTTACATTATTATCAGTTGATAAAACCTTTACAATTATAAAAGCTACATACATGTACTCTGTTCTCATGCCAATAGATTGGAGTAGATCCTGAAATCCTATGTTTTGAATCAAGAATCGTTTTGAATCGAGAATTGTTTGTTTTGAAAAGCATCGATAAAAATCGGAATCGTGACCCCAAGAATCGAATCGATTCGTGAGATATTCTCATCTTCATCCTTCTGTGGACGACGGATTCATTCCTCGAATATCCACAGAATCTACACCTGATGGAGACAGAAAAGGGGAATCCACGGGAAATGAAAAACGAAAAACACTCCGACTTCTATCTGATCGGCTCGACAGAATCAACGAAACATCTGGGATTCGCAGCTGGAGCTCTCCATACGCTCCTGGCCATGAATTCGGCTAGAAAGAAGAACGCGCCCCCGACAGGACGCATGGACAGAAGATATATAATCATCCTATTTCTTCTCCTGTCGGGTGATATCCACGTTAACCCAGGCCCAGTTACCACCAGGCAAACTTCTGCCCGTCTGGCGAGGGAGGAAAACTTTGCCAACGTAGCTAGCGTTGCTAACGTTGCCAACGGCAACGGGGAACAACAACAACGCCAGGCTAACACCGCAAGCTTTCTGTCCCAGCAAGCCAACGCACCCTCGGACTACATCGACACCGCAGCCGTCCTCAACGCACCACGAAGTCCTACGGAGAGACGCTGCGCGACCGAAGAAGCCGATCCACGGACACATCTTCTGGTGGCTTCAGGCGGCGCAGGGACCAGGATGGACCACCGAGAACACAGACGAAGGCCCCCCCCATCCCCCCACCCCCCAAGCTCCACAGCTGGTTGCTTACCTCCGAGAACCAGACAAAGGCCCCCCACCGCCCCCCAACCCCCACAGCTAGTTGCCTACGACGGAACAGATGCTTTGATGGACGCTAACACCACAACACCCCCCTCCCCCCTCGATACTGCTCCTCAACTTGATATCTCTGTGGACAAACACATCTCCATTGATCAAATGATCAAATCGTTCGGTGTTGGCTTGCACATGATTCACCTCAATGTGAATTCCCTTGTAGGAAACAAGCTAACACAAATCAAGCAGATGTTTTATGATGGTAAGGTTGACATTTTAACTTTCTCTGAAACTAAACTTGATCATACGATAAAGGACATTGAGATTGAAATTGAAAATTACAAACTTTTCAGAAATGATAGGAGCATTAATGGGAGAAACGGAGGTGGTGTATGCATGTATGTACATATTGACAATGAGTGCATCCTTCGCGAAGACCTGAAGGATGCAGCCATTGAAGCTGTGTGGGTCGAGATCATTTTTAAAAATTCCAAGCCTGTGCTAGTCGGTACCATATACAGACCTCCTAACCAGACTGATTTCTATGAAAGACTTGAGGAGTGTTTAGCTAAGGTGGAGTGTGCGGAGACGATTCTTCTTGGTGACTTTAACACAGACATGCTCTGTAAGGAAGCGTCAGTGTATAAGTCATTCAAGGGGTTTTGTCATCGGCACTCACTCCACCAGCTAATCACCCAGCCCACAAGGCTGTGTATTTCCACTCAAACTACCATAGATCTCATTCTAGCAACGGACAAGGACAAAATCCTCAATAGTGGTGTTTCTACCTGTGGCATATCTGATCATAACATGATCTTCTGCACCAGAAAGAAACGTAAACCTAAGAACGGTTGCCACAAATCAGTCACGATCAGAGACCTCAAAAACTATAAGAGTGAGGACTTAGATCGCAGGCTAGAGGAACTGGACTGGTCCGACGTACTAAACAGCACACAGGTAGACGAATCTTGGCTTGGTTTCAAAACCAAATTCATTCAAATTTTGGACAGTGTGGCCCCCATGAAAACCGTCATGGTCAAATCCCGCCCGGTACCATGGATGAATTCGGACATCCTTACTGCCATGAAGGTCAGAAACAAAAAGTGTTCTGAGCTTCATAAAGGTAGGATCAAACTCGCCAGGTGTTTTAACAAAGGTCTCGAATCCCACGTAGCTAAACTTGTAAAAGAAAGAAACAAGCTAAGAAACAAGGTTAATCGCATGCTCGAACTAGCAGAAAAAAGCTTCCTCGATGACAAAATTGAGGAAAATAAAAGCAAACCACGAGAGCTTTGGAAGCTATTCAACAACCTACTAGGCTGCAGCAAGAAATTGAAAACCAGGTTTACAAACATAAGCCTCAAGGTGAATGACACTCTCATCACATCCAAACATGAAGTGAGTAAAATCCTCAACATATTCTTCACGACCATAACCTCAGATTTGGTTGAAAAACTTCCCCCTCACTCTGGGTGCTATGGTGAAGAACATGTTGACTCATTTTACAAAAAACAGGGTGTACGGAAAGATGATTTTAAACTCTCCCCTGTGAAAACAGAAGAGGTGTTTAAAAAATTGAGTGCTCTTCATCAACACAAAGCCACAGGCCTCGACAATATCCCCGCCAAATTTCTAAAAGACTCGGCCGCCTCCATTGCTCCAATCATTACCCACATAATAAACCTCTCCATCATACAGGGACGGGTCCCTAACGATTTCAAAAAAGCAAGGGTGACCCCTCTGTACAAAAAAGGAAACAAATTAGACCCTGGCAACTACCGCCCTATTTCTATTCTTAGCTCCATCTCGAAAGTCATGGAAAAAATAGTCTATGAACAGGTCGATAAGTATCTTGCCGAAAAAAATCTAATTTACAAATTCCAATCTGGTTTCAGAACAAACCACTCCACTGACACATGCCTTCTCTATTTGAACGACTCTATCAAACAAGATGTCGACAAGGGCAAATATTGCGGCATGGTCATGCTGGACCTCCAAAAGGCCTTTGACACCGTCAATCACCCAATTATGATCAATAAGCTCAAAGCAATAGGTTTTGATGATACGTCAGTGAACTGGATGAGATCCTACCTGGAAGGGAGGGAGCAAGTGGTGGAAGTAAACGGCACCCAGTCCCCCCCCCTCCCTGTGACTTGTGGTGTCCCTCAAGGAAGTATACTAGGACCTTTACTGTTCCTGATATATGTGAATGACATGTCATCGGCCTGCGACTGCAAGCTGTTCCTGTTCGCAGATGACTCGGCCCTGCTAGTCTCGGACAGGGACAGGCTGCAGGTTGAGAAAACTCTCAGCTCCGAACTCAACAAGATCTGCATCTGGCTCTCTGACAACAAACTTTCATTACACCTGGGTAAAACTGAATCCATCCTCTTTGGGTCCAGTCCTAACCTTAGCAAGGCAGAGAGTTTCACGATCAAAGTGGGTGATAATGTCATCAAAAGAAAGGATGAAATTACCTACCTGGGCTCCATCTTGGAGGCAAACCTCTCCGGTAACAAAAACGCCGAAAAAGTGATCAAAAATGTCAACCGAACAACACGCTATTTGTGGAGGATTGATCGCCTAGTCAGTAAGAATACTCTGAAGATTCTTGCAGGGGCCCTCATTCAAGGTCATTATGATTATGCATGCACTTCATGGTATCACAACACCTCCAAGGCCTTAAAAACAAGGCTCCAAACATCCCAAAACAAACTTGTAAGGCTACTTCTTGGCCTCAATCACAGAACCCATCTAACCCCTGCTCATTTTGCTAGGATTGGATGGCTTAGGGTTGAGGACAGAGTACAGCAACTTGCTATGGGCCTGGTCTTCAAGATACACCACAACATTGGGATCCCCCTGTATTTGTCAAAATACTTCAAAAATGTTAATGAAGTCCATGATCATAACACCAGAGGCAGCTCCACTGATCATGTTCAACCCAGATTTGGCTCAACTAAGGGTATGAACTCATTCTCATGCTATTCATCAAAAATGTGGAATGCCCTACCAAAAGGAGTAAAGGAGTGTAAAACCCTACTCACTTTCAAAACTGCCCTAAAGATACACCTTCAGGAGGCTGCAAGTCGAAAATGGCCCCTGTCTAAGTCTTAACCTACCCCTCCCTACCCCCCCCCCCCCCTCTTTCATTTTCCTCTTTTGTATATATATATATTATTTTTTTTCTCTCGTCATACCAGTAACCTGAAAGCTGATTGTATGACATTCTGTATAGTAGTGTGTATATCTGCCTGCCTCTTATATTTCATCATGATTTGTGTGCATGGGGTCCTCATCTTAAACAAGCGTAATGCTTAATGAGGGTTTCCAGTTTAGTAGACCTTGTATTGTGAATTTGTACTTCCATGTACTGTTATGTACTGTCATGTACTATTCTCATGTCTTTCTAAATAAACTACATCAATCAATCAATCAATCAAAAGATAGCAGACGATTCACAGCCCTAAGAAATGATCCTATCAAACATCAAAATGCATGAATGCAGTATGAAGCAGGCCCTAATAAGTTACCATATTGGACATAATGTCCATTGTTGTGTCCTATCACACAACAAACGGTGAAACGGTTAACCATGAACATTTTGTTCATTTCTGTGCACAGCCTTGTGGCCCCCGACTTCAAGTCATTTCACTATTGTGGCCCCCAGCCCAATCTAGTTGAATACCCCTGACCTAGGTCGTTGAAAATTAGCTGTATAAATAAAGTTTGATTTGCTTTTGAGTTGATGATACTGATATGATACGGACATGATACTAACCATGATACTGACATGATACTGAATTGATAATATGATGCTGACCAGAGTCAGGGTGGTTTCATGAATGTATATACTAGACTGTTTTGTTTGAAGATGATTGCACTGCTTGAAAATGAATACATAAACTCAACCTTTGGTGATCTGTTCTTCTTAATTTTTTTTGGCAAGCGACACTACGTATGAATACTCCGTAGTATTAAATGAGTGCGATCTTGTTCTTGTGACTTTCAGAGTGTTCGGTTGGCCAGACAACTATTACACAATCTCAAGGAAGATGCCTTCCTTGCACAATCTCAATGAAGTTTCCTAATCCTTACACAATCGCCGGATGTATGACCAGCCCATTTGATGTACGGAAGCATTTGAAAATTGTGGGAGGTAACCAAAGGAGGCAAGTTCAGGCAACAGTCTGGCCACGCGAGACTAGCGTCATGGAGCAGAGTTGCCATGTCCGCCTATTTTAAGCAACTTTGGGCTTGTTTTTCTGTAAAGTTACTTGTAAATATTGGTAGCATGCTGGTTGTGTTTTTTTGGGCTTGTTTCTGAGGTGTAAGTTGCTTATTATTTGAGCTGGCTTCCAATTGTTTTAATTTATTATTTAAACCGGTGGTTCTCAAATATTTTCATGAAAATGTTTTGTGCCAGGGAGCATTTGTGTTGTTAGAATGTTTCAAAACAAAAATCCACATTTTATTGCAAGAATTGTTTTAAATAGCCGATCTGCAAGGTTGAGCTTGTAGATCGGCTATTTTCAAATAGCCAATGCATAGGTTTAATGAGCTGATCATGTGGCCTAGTTGTTTCTTTTGGGCTTGTTTTCTTAGACCTGGTTGCTTATTTCTCTCACAAAATATGGCAACACTGGAGACTAGCGTCATGGAGTCTTTGCGCAGTACCTGTGGAAAGCCTGGTTTCGGTTTACTGCTCAGTGCTCTGATCCGGTCTAAAGCCCACCTACTGTATCCGGTAATATAGACCCACACAAACATGCACACACCGTTTCCGTATCCGCTCTAGACCCAGACCGAGCCACGAAACGCCAAAGCGAATTGAACCCGGTTCAGAAGAACATTCCAGAGCGACTCCTCGTGCCTTTAAAGCAGTGGGAGGAGCGCGAATGCGGCATCATTCCATTTACTGTCTTTGACCGAGGAGGACCTGCCAACGGTGAAGATTAGAAAGACCTCGACAAAGAACATTTGCGGAGGTCGATAAACAGGTAAGATTAAAATTTTGTTCAAGAACAACACTTGCGCAAAGTGTGGCGCGTCTCATCAACAATTTGTCGTCAACCTTAACTCTAGACTCTCTCTTTTACACTGCATGTAAAAGACATGCAGTTCGATGAATGACGCCCGGGCACTCTGACTGTCCCAGTAGCATATAGGCCCGAGCCGGCGCAAGCAACCTAATGCTATAATGCCGTCTCACATCCAGATAGCATTATAGCATCTAAGGTAAGCTGCTTGCGGCTAACAGTGCGCCTATAGCCTACATTTACCGGCTAGGCCTACTTTTTAGTAAGCGAACGAGATCCTACAGTATCGCACGGTAAAATAATCAGCCTTGTGCACATATTGTATCTGCGGCCAGGCTGCTTTTATTTTAACCGTTTTCTGAGCGTTTGTAATTATTTTAAAGGGGTTTAACGTGTAACGCACGTGCACTTGACGGATGATGCGGTGCGGTGAGGTGACGTAAGAGCAGAATGTTCTAGAACATCCAGTAGGACTTTGTCCTCTGTGGCTCATCTGCTATAGCATGTAGCATATATGATGACCTACTGTAGTTGTGTAACCACTTGGTCTTGGATCAACTATCATGGATCGACTATCATATTTTTTTCTTTTTCCCCCCCGATTTTGACATTTCTAAAGTCAGACTTGATCAAATACAATTATGATAGTCTTGATCAGTGAGTGCAGGCCGCTATGCGGCATTCACACCTGCACCGCCATTCGCCATAAATGGAGATCTCTGTATCTGTCAGTCCTTATTCTTTTTAGGCCCATATATGGAGATCTCTGTATCTGTCAGTCCGTGTCCCTTTTCTACACGTTTATGGAGATTCCTGATGTCACTAGTATATGGTTATGGCTGAGTCATGGTGACATGAGCGTGACCACGTGGTCCGCCTGCCCGCCAGTCCTCTCTCGGCCAATTGTAAGATAGGTTTCATTGATTGATATATTGATGATTATCCCAATTTCTAACCAGCTTTACAATGAAAATACAGTCTAATGTTCTACTGTAGAATACTTAAATCCACCATGGATGAATTGGCAGCATGTGGGTGCATCGGTGCTTTGTCACATTTTGTACTGTTGTAGTAACACTAACATGCTGTTGCCATAACAATGAGACAGCTGTCAAGCAGTCAAAATGGAGAGTGTTGGAAAAAGGTGCTCATTGGACAATTTTAATCCATTTACCATGAGTCACTCAACTAATTATAGAATTACTCTCTATAGATCTCTATCATTGTACCAATTTTTACCAGCTTGTGGAGCAAATTTTCTGTCCAATAGATGTCATGGTTAAAAACCTTTGAACATAAACCAGAAAATCTTGCTCTTAACCCTTTTAAGTCAACTTAAGATGTGAAAGGCACCTAAGTTAACTCTTGAGTTTAATATACTATGTGTAGTAAGATGTCTAGGGTATAATATGACTGTCGAACTTTTTTTTTTTTTTTTTTAATGGATGCAACTTGGTAAACTTAAAATATATATTCCCCCCCCCCGCAGGAAACCATGTCGAAGGGACCAGCAGTTGGCATTGACCTGGGCACCACCTACTCCTGTGTAGGGGTGTTTCAGCATGGCAAGGTGGAGATCATCGCCAATGACCAGGGCAACAGGACCACACCCAGTTATGTTGCATTCACAGACACAGAGAGGCTGATTGGCGATGCAGCCAAAAACCAAGTGGCCATGAACCCCTGCAATACAGTATTTGGTAAGATTTTATTCTATAAGTGAAGTATGGAAGTTGATGATCACTGCTTTTGTTTTTTGCTAATTTACTTTTTACTCTCCTCTCAGATGCAAAGCGTCTAATTGGACGGCGGTTTGATGATGGTGTTGTCCAGTCAGACATGAAACACTGGCCATTTACTGTAATCGACGATTCCACACGCCCCAAAGTACAGGTGGAGTTCAAGGGAGAGACCAAGGCTTTCTACCCAGAGGAGATCTCTTCCATGGTGCTGGTCAAAATGAAGGAAATCGCTGAAGCGTACCTTGGCAAGGTAATTGGCTAGGAGACTATAAAAGAAAATGTAGGTGTGTGATGGGTTTGAATCCCGATCCCAACAACCTTTGCTGCGTGTAACTCCCCGTCTCTGCCCATTTCTAGTCAATCTACTGTATACTATCAAAAAAAGACTCAAAAATATATTTTAAAAAAATGGACACTGTTGCTGTAATGATGGCGCACCTCACAAGATGGCGCCATCTATCCATTGTACTCTATGAACATGAGGCTGTACGTCGAGCTTGTCCCCTTCTCTATACACAAAACTACTGCAGAAGGCTGAAATGGTTAATTGATCAACAGGAAATTGTAATTTTATTAATCAAACAATTGTGTCAAATATACCTAAAATGAGCTAATTTATTTACAAATATCAATGTGAATGCTTGTACCGTAAGTAAAGTAAGTTTTGAACTGCTGGATAAAGATGATATCGTAAGTGATTTAAAAGATGCGTGTTAAGTTCAGAATTTTATGGTCTAAAATAAATGAATCATTAAGAAAAGATATACAGAAACAGTTGTTACGCTCTATTACAAATATGTCTGTTACAGAGGTCGTCGTCTCCTTGGCAATAATCACCTCTTCCAAAAGATTCATCTTGGTGAACAAATGGTGTATAGACGATGTGTTCAGTTCAGGCATTAATTTGATGCATTTTCTTTCACAGACGGTGTCCAACGCTGTGGTAACAGTGCCTGCCTACTTCAATGACTCTCAGCGTCAGGCTACTAAAGATGCAGGGACCATTTCTGGACTCAATGTCCTCCGCATCATCAACGAGCCAACAGCGGCTGCTATTGCCTATGGCCTTGACAAAAAGGTGCAGTACCTCCATATATAGGCTTTTTTTTTCATGATGCATGTGTTATTAGTAGTAGCATTTTAAAAACCTCTACCTGGCCCGCTCGTGTGTCATTGAGGTTGTGGGTTCAGATCCACCGTGGTGCATCCGGCTTTGTCGAGCATCTATCTATGCGAACACAATTGGCTCGTGTTCGGGGAAGGGAAGCCTGGCGGGAGGGTGATAATGTCACTGCATGTAATCCTCCGGGCTGGGGCGGCACCTGTCAGCAGGGAGTGTTGGGCGGTAGGGGTAGGATGAGGGCTCTGCGTTCTCCCGGTGGGGGCTCCTCACTGGTCAGTGGAATACAACAGCAGTGACGACACAGAAATGTGTGTGCGGAGGAATCAATTGGCATAATGACTAAATTGAAGGGAAAAGGGGGGATAAAATCAAGAATATTTCTGAATTTATCCAAAAGACTATGGTCCAATAAATTTAACTTTGTATGATTCTAAATGTTTTCCTTGCAGGTGGGAGTTGAAAGAAATGTTCTTATCTTTGACCTCGGTGGCGGCACATTCGATGTCTCCATCCTGACCATCGAGGATGGAATCTTTGAGGTCAAGTCCACGGCAGGGGACACTCACTTGGGAGGAGAAGACTTTGACAACCGCATGGTTAATCACTTCATCGCAGAGTTCAAGCGCAAGTACAAGAAAGACATCAGCGACAACAAGAGGGCCGTTCGTCGTCTGCGAACAGCCTGTGAGAGGGCCAAGCGTACCTTGTCCTCCAGCACACAGGCTAGTATCGAGATTGACTCTCTGTATGAGGGCATCGACTTCTACACCTCCATCACCAGGGCCCGCTTTGAGGAGCTTAACGCCGACCTGTTCCGTGGCACCCTGGACCCTGTGGAGAAGTCTCTCCGTGACGCAAAGATGGACAAGGCCCAGATCCATGAGATTGTTCTGGTGGGAGGCTCCATTCGTATCCCCAAGATCCAGAAGCTTCTGCAGGACTTCTTCAATGGAAAAGAACTGAATAAGAGCATTAACCCCGATGAAGCAGTGGCCTATGGCGCAGGTATGGTTCCGACTATTCTGTTTACCTTCTGGTTACCTATAATGGCTAACATCTTAAATTTCTAAACCAAGAAATGATTTAAAATATGTAGCTGTGGATTTAACTTGTAAAATGTTTTGCAGCTGTGCAGGCGGCCATTTTGTCTGGTGACAAGTCTGAGAATGTGCAGGACCTACTGCTGCTAGATGTCACCCCCCTGTCCTTGGGCATCGAGACAGCTGGAGGAGTCATGACGGCACTCATCAAGAGGAACACCACCATCCCTACCAAGCAGACTCAGACATTCACCACCTATTCGGACAACCAGCCGGGTGTGCTTATCCAGGTATTACAGCTAATGGTCTCAGATGAGTTGAGGTTGTCGTCTGTGAATGAAATTGGCGTTCAGTACATTTATGTTAGGACTGCAACGGTTCTCAGTTAAATATTGAACTGTCGTCATCCACCAACATGAAATTGTGAATTGCAGCATTTTCGGTTTTGTAATTACATTTAGCATTACTAATTAAAAAAAGTCTGTCAGTGTATAAAACCCCTCGATGATGAATTGGTATACGTTGATTGGCTGACATAAAATTTTACCCACAGGTGTACGAGGGTGAAAGAGCCATGACCAAAGATAACAACCTTTTGGGAAAGTTTGAGCTGACTGGAATCCCCCCAGCCCCCCGTGGTGTTCCGCAGATCGAGGTGACATTTGATATCGACGCCAATGGCATCATGAACGTCTCTGCTGCTGATAAGAGCACTGGCAAGGAGAATAAGATCACCATCACCAACGACAAAGGTACACCTAACAGAAATACAACAGCGTGTCAAAGAGTCTTTCGCACAGTGTCTTCTTTCCTCTTCTTTTCTGGGGTGGCCGTAGCTTATTGGTTGGGTAATCTAGAAGTCACTGGTTTGCTTCCTGGCCCTGGTCTATGTGTTGAGGTGTCCCTGAGGCTTGATTTAGGATTTGGGGAAACCGCAGAGAAATAGATGGAGGTCTTGTGCATTATAGATGTATATCTATAGTCTTGTGTATCTGTTAGCTGTCAACTGTTGTGAAAATATGCTAGTCTAGGTTAATAATTGCTTGAATGGCCGTGCTCTCCCTCTCTCGTCTCGACCTGATGATGATGGTTAAAATACGCTACGCTATAATACCGAAAGAGTTTATGTACGCTAGTCCGTTTAAGGTTAATAATTGCTTTTACTTCTACTCCACTACATCTCAGAGACAAATATTGTACTTTTACTCCATTACAATTATTAGAAAACTTACTTTGTAGATTTTGATTATTACAAAACGCACATTAACCAGTTCTCCTATATACATTTTGGCCATTTGAAAATAGCAGATCTGCAAGCTCACAATGCCTTGCGACGCATTGTGAGCTTGTAGATGGGCTCCGGGGCGTGGTTTCCCAAATTCCCCAGTGCGGTCCCAAATCACGCGTCCCTAACTGCTCTCCCACAAGCACTCATCATGGCAGCCAACAGCAGGGTGAAGCTGTAACTAAATTGCCCCCACGGAACTAACTTTACTTTCCTTAGCAGCATTCTAACATATCTGTCAACTTGTGGTCTCCTCTCACCAGGTCGCTTAACCAAGGAGGACATTGAGCGCATGGTCCAGGAGGCTGAAAAGTACAAGGCCGAGGATGACGTCCAGAGAGACACCGTTTCAGCCAAGAATGGCCTGGAGGCTTACGCCTTCAACATGAAGTCCACTGTGGAGGATGAGAAGCTGCAGGGCAAGATCAGCGACGAGGACAAAACGAAGATCCTGGAGAAGTGCTCTGACGTTATCAGCTGGCTGGATAAAAATCAGGTATGAAATAACTTGCCTGGTCACAGACTGGGATCAGTCTTCAACAAAAGTATGGCTCTGAATAATCTAGATCATTTGCTAGATTTCAGCTCTTTGTAATTTGGCTAATGGTGTCAACCTTATTGACAGTTGTCGGTCATCTTGTACAGTGTTTCTCAAATTGTTTTGGCTTCAGTACCCCCTTTCCCTGATTTCTGAATGCAAGTACCCCCTTATCTGACAACATTTTGCTTAGAAAACTGCATGAGAAAGACATAGCTAGCATATGATGATAAACCACCTTTTTGAAGAATATAACCTTACAAGAAACGGTTGCAATTAATTTGTTTAACAATTAAAAAAAATGGTAGGTTCACACAAAGTTTGTCAATGTTATCATTAAACATGTCGGAATTTATTTTAGAAACTCTGATCTAGTATAAGACTGAAGAATTAAATGTCTTTTCTCTCTTAGTCTGCAGAGAAAGACGAGTTTGAGCATCAGCAGAAGGAGTTGGAGAAGGTGTGCAATCCCATCATTACTAATCTGTACCAGAGTGCTGGTGGCATGCCCGGTGGAATGCCCGGTGGCATGCCCGGTGGAATGCCAGGTGGCTTCCCAGGGGCTGGTGGTGCCCCCGGCGGAGGAGGATCCTCTGGCCCAACCATTGAGGAGGTCGACTAACCGGAACATTCCATACCACTCTTGTTTATTCGGTTTCCATTCAATCATTCATTGTGTCCAAAATAATTATTATTATATAGTCGGGAGGCTAAAGCGAAATCTTCAGAATTTACATTTGTCTTGTTTGTTTTAGTTTGTTTTTAGTGTATGCCGTTTGTTCTGTATGCTGTCTCATGGACTGTCGACCAAATGGTCGATGCGGTGGGCACTTTTGGACTTTGTTCGGTTGCACTATTTAATGTTTCAGTTATGTATGGCACCACAAAGAATTTACATTAAAATATAAGATTTTGCTTATTTAGTTGATATCATGTCTTTTATTTCATCACCTTTACTAATTGCTTTTATTACCACAACGAGATATATATATATTAATATATATATGCATTTCTTTTACTGATCACAGACAAATAGTTTTTTTTTAAACTGATCACAGACAAATATTTTGATATTAGCATTTATTTTGTTCAATGGTCAGGTCAACAAGAAATACATATCTTGTATGGGAAGTTCAATGGTCAGGTCAACAAGAAATACATATCTTGTATGGGAAGATTTGCTGGGATAATGGTTCATCATGGCCAGTGTTTATGCAGAATGTGTTGGCAGATCAGCGTGAGTTTCTTGGGCATTCATGCATCCGGTAGGCACACATGTAGAATATACCTGGGGGGTGAAAGGAGATCCAAATTATTGAACAAAATTTGCTGCGTTCTCAATAAGTGAGTTCATTCTCAGAGTGATCATTTAGACTGGAACTTTGAGGTTTAAAACCATCACAGTACACATACCTGAGAAGAATGTGAGCACCACAGCTACCCAACCCATTATATAGGACCATGAGAATCGCCAGTTGCCATAACGTTTACCATAGTAGTTCACTGTCACTCCTGTGTAGACTGCCATTGCTAGCAACACAAAGAAGCCTGCAGATGACAAGGTCATGAGGTCATGGAACTGTTTACATAGTCAATGCTACATCAAAGAGGCTAACTGGAGGATGTACTCACAGGAGATGAAGAAGAGGATGCCGGCTGCAAATGTCTTGTCAAACCCATCAAAGGACGAATAGTGGATGAAGGCCATGACACCGATCACAATGCCGATGAAACAGGCTAGCAGGGAAAGGATCATGAAAGCCCGGGTGGCATCCCAATATGCTGAGGAGACAAGTGCACAGGGCAAGGTTGAGACCTGGGAGACTATTAGCGAGTATTTCCATTACACAGAATTGAAACTAGCTTATTCATCAGAATAAAACTTGTGTCCCATATGTTCAGGAATTGAAAAAAGGGGGGAAATATAATAGTATGGCCTGCAAATGTTAATATACAAGTATGAAAGTAAACATTTATAATAACAGACTATTGGCTAAGACCAGGTGTGACCAGTATATGTGCAACATGAACAATACTGGGCATGTACAGGTTATGATGAGATAAGTCATGTATAATCTATTGCACAGACCAGTTATGAATATGTCAAGATTAATGTACAATAATTGCATGTTACAGAAGCTTTACATTTTAGAAATTGTACCCCGCCTTTGGTAGGTGTACGTGTACAAATAGCAATCTCATGGATACATATATCATGAAAACAAGCTCACCATTTGATCTTTTGGCTTCATAAAAGACATTCATCATTCAGGTATTTGTTAGTTAGGGTGGCGTTATCAACCTTTTCCATTGAATCTCAGTGTTATATTTTGTACTATCATCCATCCACACATCCATCCACATCCACCTTGTTCAGGTTAGTTGCATGGGATAGGGAAATGGTCAAAAGCAATATGAGCGTCTGTCAGCATTCTAGCCGTGATGGAAGCCATACAATAGAGTTGTACCGTCTTACCAATGCTGTCTGTGTGTGTCATGCATTTTCCAGGCACACAGTACCGCCAAAGGCCCTGGTGCATGTAATTGTTGGAGTGTCTGTACTGCATCCAGTAGTCGGTTGCCGTGGAGACAATAAGGAGTATATTTCCAACTCCCGCACAGAACAACCCACCTCCCATGAAGCTGTACATCCTGCCAAACACTGACTAACACAAAGAGACAGAAGGAAGTCAAGATCTTAATACATCTGCCTCTACCCCAGTTAAGTTGCTGTAACAATAATAATGATTGATACAGACAGCATTGTTAAACTGCAGCTATGAGAATACAATTAAATATTAATACATTTGGTATAATTAGGAGGATATAAAGTGCTATGCATTTCAATTTAACAGGACAAACCTTACAATAATAAGACAAACATTAATTTGTAAGATGCCTCGCACAAGTTCACGTCATTAACTCATAAACTCAATGCTGCGTAAGTCTCCGAGCGAAAAAAGACAATCAGTTTGAAGGTATTTGAATACGTATACACACTCATTTGACTGATTTTACATGAATTGCTTACCTTTATCTTTTTTTCCCAGAAAAAGTCAGAGATTCCAATATAACTAGGTTGTCAAAGCACAGAGGAGCCCAATATTGCCCTGGGTGGCAGGAAAGTTTTGTTTGTGCATAGGAAACCAAGCGAACAGAGGACCTGATGGAACAATGGAGCATGCTGAGCCACAACCAATCACAGAGGATGAGTTTTGTGTTTTAGGGAATCTGCTGAAAATACAAAACTGTTAAAGCGCTGTGCAAGTCTCAGTAATACTGATGACACAGGGTTTTCATTTCACAATGCTGCACAACTATCCACTGTGTCCCAATAGTCTGAAATAGGCACCACACTATTACTGTAAAAGTTAACAGAACTTATCTCAGAATTGAAATTACTTGATGAGGAAAAAAGGAAATAAAAACAGGTGCTTTTAACATTTGTGGTGTGTATCACTTTGGATATGTATATTGTTCATGTAACATGCAACATTTTATTCACTGAAGATCACATTAACAATTTTTTTAAAAATCCGGATTTTCCATGAATTTGTACCCCCATGGCTGCTATATACAGTATTTATTTTCATGTTGTACTTGCACATAAAACTCAAATTCTGGAAAAAGAAAATGTCAAAAAACTGAACAGAACAAACAGTAACTCTACCATGCATATTCAAGTCAACAGTTCAACAGTTTCCTCACAAGGATGCTGAAAGAGACTATGATCTAGCCATCTAGGTGTCAAATAATTTTGAATGCTGCCTGATAGCTGATACTGTAAATCGTTGCTGTCCGGTGGAATGTCCAAAACCGTTCGTTTTTTATTATTATTATGAAAACATAAAAAAATGTGAAAATAGACGAAAATACGATCTCACAACGTGTCGCTTCACAACTTATTGTGAGCTTGTAGATCTGCTAATTTCACTACTTTTGTGTGACACTCCCGTGTCATAGGGCATCAATTAACGAAAAACATAAAAAGTTGAAATATGGAGATACAAGGTTCCTGTACGACAGCAGCGATATTAAACAGCATTTATTTGTTTCTTTGATGGTTTTGACTAATTTAATTAATTAATTTATTGATTGTTTATTCATTTTGCTGGCGCCCAGAGTGACAGAAGTTTCTGTGTGATTATGTACTGTATAAAAAGTGAGCTCGGCCAGATAATACTTTATTAGTATAGGATTTGATTTTTTTTGTGACAGGGTGTTTTTGTGACAGTGTTTTGGATTGATAGTGAGTTTTGCAATGGGAGGCTGCTTCAGCTTTGTTATCTCATGTGAAGAGGTAGATATAGTTTAAAATGTAACTAGCAAAGAAATTGGTTATTATTTCAAGGGTAATGGTCCTTCAGCCAAAGTGCAATTAGAAGCCCTATTGCACTAGAAATCCTCCTATAACTTAGTATAAAGCATTGGTGTGGAAGAGGGTGAACAGATTTGAAAGAAAGAGCAACATTAGGCTTTTACTGAGTTCTAATTTCATTTATAATTTCATATCCACTGTTATTTTATTCTCTTATCTTTCTGTTTTAACTTCCACTTATAATTTAACTGTATTTAAATCTCCTTTTATAATGTGTTTATTTTGTGTCTTAATCCAGAGGTCTTCGAAAGGGGGTCCAGGA
This sequence comes from Gymnoscopelus braueri, assembly GCF_963280865.1. Taxonomy (NCBI): domain Eukaryota; kingdom Metazoa; phylum Chordata; class Actinopteri; order Myctophiformes; family Myctophidae; genus Gymnoscopelus; species Gymnoscopelus braueri. Next base: position 27,327,259 of record NC_137606.1, read on the forward strand.
CCCCTAGGGGGGTCCTCAGAGTTACTACAGGGTGGCTGCCAAATGTTTCTGTGATAGGATTTGTTCCCCTCCTAAACATTTAAACGTCTGAAAATACACAATCCAATCCAACATATTACAGTATTAGGAAAGATAATGTGTAAACAAACCAAAACAAAATACATTTAATTTATACATAACTGATGATGGGGCGGTTTCAAACAAATCTATCCACACAGATGGGCAAAAATACAGCAAAAAATTACAAATACTGGGTCAAACAATTTATCACAATACAAATACAAAATACTGGTCTGAGAAATGTATTTGAGATACATAAGTAGTTTGTAGTTTGTATTCAGAGTGTTTTTCATTGTGTTTGTAGCAGGTAGCCAAAATGTTTACCACTGTGTGTGAGAGCGCAGGCCAGAATGAGCTGTCATCTATGGTGCTTCCTATGGTGCTTCCCTGTCATCTATTGGGTTTCCTATGACGCTTCCCTGTCATCTATGGTGCTTCCTAAATGCTGGCAGTGGTTCTCAACCTGGGGGTCACGACCCGCCTCCACGACTTGGAGCGGCTGCTCTCAACAGCCTTGGGACGGTAGATGGAAAGGTGGATAGATCTTCCTGTAAGATCCATCTAAAAGTACCACACACAGCTCACAAGTATCGCGACTGTGATCGCAAGTGAAAAACTCAACAAAATGTTTGGATCAAGGCGGTCATCGGTCATACAGTCTTATATCAAGGCTACTGTCATGTTATGAATTGATCAGCCCCAACGTACAGCTACTGTGCTGAGGTTCTGACACATAAGCTTAATGCCAGTGAACATTTGTCCATGTGTGGTCCAGCCCTATGTAATGTATAGAATGCATATGCTAATGAATCATATTTTAAATATTTTGTTGATGTTCATATTAACCGTAGGGAGTATCAAGTTGTTTTTTATTAGGACATGCTAATAATATTCCATAGGGCTGGACCACACATGGACAAATGACATCAACTTGCGCTGATGATAACTGAAATATTTAAAAGTTTTGTGTTTTTAATTTTAAATTTTAGTTATAGAGGGCAATTATAATGTATTAAGGCATATTTGGCTTATTAGCCAGGGATCCTTTTAATAGATGTTTTTAAGCGGCCAACCCCAGTACGCAGTCAATTCAGCAAGGTCCATTGTCGGTGTGGCAGGTCTTCTCCTTTGAGGCCGTCTCCCGGGTCCCAGATGTAGTGTGGGCCCAGCTGACTTCCACTCCTGCTCCCAGGAGGCCTCCATCCATGCCTTTGTAGACTGGTTCTCAGGGATAGAACTGAGCATCTTGTGCCGCCTTGTTGTATGGAAGGCGGGACTTGAGTCTGTTTGGAGGCAACGCTGTTGTAGTGGTGTCATGTAGGATATGCCAGTCATGTTTCTGGGCTTTACTTGCCAGGGCGAGAGTAGTCTGTCGTCGGAGGCCGGCCGTAGCAATTCCTGCTAGGACTGGGCTTCAGGCAACCAATTATGATTGTTGTTAATGGCAGCATCGACCTTTTTGGCTGCCATTCTACACCAGGCTGGGGTACAGTATTCGGCTGCAGCGAAGACCATGGGCTTGCATGAAGATTCGCAGTACCTTGGCAGAGGCACCCCAGGACATACCAGCAAGACGTCGGATTAGCGAGACCCTTGATGACGCTTTGGCCTTCACTTCCTCTAGGCTTAAAGGACAGTGTCCTACGCCGGGGTACTTTGGGGCTTGCTGGAACTCCAGGCAGTTTTTGTCGACGAACACGTCCAGTTCCCTTTTTTCTTCACTGTTGTTGAGGTGATATGCTGCCGACATTGTCTTGCCAATGCTGAGCTGCAGGCGCCACCTGTGAAGGTAGGCTGCCAAGATGTCCATGTCCTGGTTGAGACCATCTTCCATCGCCCTCCATGTTGGTCGTACCATCATAATGGCCAGGTTGTCCGCGTAACCATATTTCCTGGATATTGTGTCCAGTAGGTCGTAGATGTACATGTTGAACAGCATCGGTGAGAGGACAGACCCCTGCACCCCTATGGTTCTTCCTATGGTGCTTCCCTGTTTTCTATGATGCTTCCTATAGTGCTTCCCTGTCTTCCATGGTGCTTCCTATGGTGCTTCCCTGTCACCTATGGTGCTTCCTAATTATCGTTGAAAGCTAGACAAGAACTATGGCATGAGACTGAATGCACAATCCTACACAGAACTTCCTCTACGCCTGTACTTCACAGACACCAGGATACTGACACCAGGATACTGACCATGATTGTTTATTCAGTTAGCTACTCACATCCCGAGTGACAGAAGTTTCTGTGTGATTATGTACTGTATAAAAAGTGAGCTAAGCCATAGAACCATAGAAGTGAAGTAGAAGTGACGTCTCCCATTGTGTTTTTATTTATTCCACAGTATAAACCTGTGTACATTTTTTAAATTAGTAATATCTTGATACAAATTACATCTAATTTCTCCATCCCAGCCAAGTACAAATTACATAATACAAACAAGTATTTCAAATACATCTCTATTTAGAATACATGACTCTTATGACCACTAGATGGTGCATTTTGTTGCAAAAATAGAAATTAAAATCTATGTCAGTCTTAGAATTGAGTACTTTTTCTCACTTATAATGTCCAATGTAAAAACTAAATAAAGTTCAAATTGAACCCACACAAGCACAAACTGACTCACACAAACATACACAAAGGATTATTGTGCTGGTAGAGTATGTTTGTATCCTAATGCAAAGTGGCTGTTCTATTGTATGGCCTCTGTAACAGAATGTGGCTCTTGATTTAGATTAGATTGATTTAGTCTCCAAACAGCAGCCATTTACCAGGAAGTACACCACACCCTTTACATCCCAGTTCTGTCATTTTACAATACTCAATTCATCAAGGTCTCCATTCTATTTATATTCAATTTTTTTGTTTTGTTTTATTATTTCACAATTCAGGAACAATATCTTGTCCCTGGAGCCCTTCAGACAGTAAGCATCCATCCACCTTGTGAAAAAGTCCTGACAACATGATCTGAAACTAAATATTAAAATATATTTTATTTCATTAGGCTAGTGCTATAGGGTCTTGCTCTGGGACACTTCAACTGGGTCTGCCTAGGGTCTGCCCGGTGACTGATCTGACTCCCAGAAGGCCTCTCTACTCACTCAGCTATGAGCTCAAAGTTCATTCCCTCAGGGTAGCATGACTCAGGTGCAACAAAGGAAACTCACACTTCTTCCTCTCCCTCCTGCCATCTCTTCATCCTCTCTTCTTCTGGTGCTCCTGGCAAGGTGGCTGACTTTATTCTGTTGGCGTCAGGCGGAAACCTTGTATCTCCGTATTTCACCTTTTTTTCCTCCTTCGTAAATGAATGCCCAATTTTGTCATACTAGCAAGCATAGCTGATCTACAAGCTCACAACGCTCAGTTTGTTTCAATAAGTTACTGATGATACTGATGATATGATATAGACCATGCTACTGACATTATTGAGGATGATACTGATCATGATACTGATCATGATACTGACATGATGCTGAAATTATACTGACCATGATACTATAATAGTAACGTGGCATTTTTTTCTCTCCCTGGGAAGAAGTCCAGTCCAGTTTAATGTAAAACCCGATATTTGGAAATCGATGAGAGATGAACACAGGACTTTATTCATTTCCTGAAAAGTAACAGTTTTGGACATACAAGGTTTACACCCAACAGCGGCAATTATGCTCCACCACATATCCACTCTATTTTCTGTTGCAGAGTTCACTTTGCTCCCTAGTAGCTATTCTGTAACAAAACGTATTTATTAGCTGTTGTGCTGCATGGTCTTTGTCTGCAGTTTACAGTAAATGATGTTGCAATAGGGACAAATGAAGCACAATGCTAAAATATGTTAAAATAACTGTCATTTTACATTATGGCTTCAAAACATTGACAGGATATAATTTTGTATCAAATGTTTTATTGACAAATGTTCAAAAATGATAAAATCTTGACAACTAACACACTGGTGATCTGCAGGGGGACAGTACTGAATCACAGAAAGATAGGAATACATGTACACACACACACACACACACACACACACACACACACACACACACACACACACACACACACACACACACACACACACACACACACACACACACACACACACACACACACACACAGTGGCTTATCAGCACAGTATCTCACTTTATCTTTCATCAAGCTGACATAATCATGGATTCATGGTGAAGAGTAAACATAAGTTACATTCAATAATCTGCTGTACATTATTCAATATCCATTCTCCTTTCTAAAAATATGCATTATATTAATCCTAGATCATTTAGTTCCATATTATATCACATCTTTTAAAAATGGCAATGATCTCTATATACACCTGGAGGCAGGGCAGGAAATCACAAAAATAAAGAATAAATTATCAAATTTAAAAAGTGAATAGAAATATTGATAGACAGTGAAAAGGCAGGAGACAAGACTTAATGTTTGTGTTTCCTTCAGTCTTCAGTTTTTCTGAGATGCCATGGCAACAGTCTAAAAGGTTCACAAAGCTGCAGAAATCAGGAACGGAATGCCACATCATATAATCTGCTCAAATCTATATCAGGTTCTGAAATCAAACAAGCACAACACTGCATTAAAAGGACTGGAGCCAACAGTAGGCTACATTTAATGTGAATTGCTGACAATATAATGTGCACAAACACACATTGTTGTTAGCACATTGTTCCTTGCCTTGTAAATAGTTTTTGTCCTATGTATCAATTTCTTGCACTTTGACCAAAACAAATTCCTGTGTGTTTCAGTATGCATACAGGCAATATAATGTTTCTGAGCTCTGAGTTTTAATCATGATTCGGAATGTGTCATTTATCTCAAGCTTACAACTTGGTTAATACAGTAGCTACAGAAGTGCAGTTGTTAAGTATACTTTCTCCTGTTAAAATTGGGGCATTTTGTTTTCTATTATAGTACAGATTTGCTTCAATCAATCGTTGCGTGTGCGTGTGCGTGCGTGTGCGTGTGCGTGTGCGTGTGTGTGCGTGTGTGTGTGTGTGTGTGGTCCCCCCTTGCGTGTCAATATATATCATATGTGATATAGGTACAAAACAATAAATAACAATAATACAAAATCAAGGGGTAGTTCGCAGAGAATATACAAGAGTTGCGTTCGTACATTTATATTTTGTAAAAGATTACTCCTCCTCCTAAATCTAGGCATACCTGGTCTCTTCTCTGCAGAGCTCTGGGGTCCCTGGACTCAGAGAAAGCCCTTCCACCAAGGGACCCATAGCCTGACATCTGGACTCCCTGCGGGAAGCTGGACTGACCGTATGGGATTATACTCTCATCTGTAGATGACAATGTAACACCAATTACTTCAAATGGCAGCTGCAATTATATGGGTCAAACCTTAAGTGATGGAAGAGATGGAACAGGGAATTCCTGCTTGATGTGTGGATGGCCCAGGAGGATTTACATGTTACGTGAATCAGTACAATTTTGTTTTGATTGAGTTGTTAGATCTGTTTAAGTTCTTTTTTTAAAATTTACTCTTGTAAAATGTAATGTCATTTGGATTGTGTCTAATTTGTTACCTCGGCTACATTGGAAATGAGGGCTTGCCCCTCAACTGTACTCCCGAGTATAAATAAAGGTGATGATGATATATGTATTCTGTATGTGTATACACCCACATTATCATTTAGGTGTTTTAATTCACTTCAAAATATTTTCCCAGTGGTCATCTTTGAATCTCAGCCACGATTTATAGATGACAGTTTTGCTAAATAAATTCCACGTTCAACTGATAGCCTACATAAGGGAGTACAACTGGTCCCAAACTTTACCCAAGGTTTTACATGAAACAAACATGTTCTGTGTCCTGTTACCAAGCTTCCATTTGTGCAGCGTTGACATATTTGAGTGAATATCATGTCATATTTCAAAATGTAATTCTGACAATTTTCTCTTTGGAGAGAGTTTTATTATTTGTAGCTGTCATACGTTACCCCACTCGATGTTTCCTTGGTCAAAAAGCACATATTCCCAATATACCTGCATGTGCAGTATGATGTAGTTGTTTTTTCCTTTTAACAACAGATTGTTTTGCAACTATATCCTGTCAGAGCCATGTGTACAAACAGTATCCTGCATGGTTTTTAACCTGTTAAATAGAAGTTGGAGCCAATTTTGGAATTGCCTTTCTTATAGTAAATACTTCACTTATCCAGCCACAACTTCCAGTGATCAAAGCCCACCCCTGCTGCGCCTTTTCTTTCTCTCTGTCCGCATAGTTTTTGTGAGGTTAGGGTTAGGATTAAGGTTAGGTTTAGGCATATTTTTGTGAGGTTAGGGTTAGGATTAGGCTTAGGTTTAGGCATAGTTTTCAAGTTGTCAACATGCGAAGTTGCCATGGCGTCCCGTCATGTCAAAACTTGACGTTTCATGGCTACGACAGAGCGGCAAAATGTGACGCCTTGGGAGTGACAACGGGTTGGACTGTTAGAGGCCATGTCCACAGAAAGCGTTTTTTAAGCGACAGCACTTTGGATATCATGTCCAGGGCGCTACACATGCACATTGATGAACGGTACTCCTCTCACAAAAGTTTAACTACATTCCGCTTGAGACCAGACCGCTCCACAAAAAAAAAAAAAAAAGGCGATTTGAATGATTCCATGGCCATCTATCCATGTGTCAATGGTTGTTGTTGTTTTGATAAAATATCCCAAACTACTGAATTAATTGGCTCCCTCTCCGTATCCCTCCCTCCCTCTCTGTCTCTCTCTCTCTCACTGATCAAGCTCTGGTCTGATGTCACGCACAATAGAAACCATTGCCTAACAAGGCCGATTTGTGCTGATGTCGGTATCTCCAAATTTGGGCATAATCCTTTGTCCAGACATGCAGACCCACACACAGACAGAAGACTAGAACTTCATATAGAACTTGCAGTATGTTTTTGTTGTTTGCAGATGTGAGATGATACTCTAAATAACTACCAAAGTCAATGTATAGATATATATGATATCTGAGACTGTACACACCCTGTGATAACCACTTTGAATGCCCTCTCCTCTTGGATGAGAAGTATTCTTCCCTCCTCTCAATGTGGTGGGAGTCACTCCCTTCGCTTCCTTCACTATCTTTTTGTCTGCAACCCAACATATCAGCCATGAGCTGCAGGGGGTCTTCTGTAGGGGGAGGGGTTGGTGGAGTGGGCAGATCTGTGATTGAAAGTTGTTGATTAGTAATTCTGCTAAATGTACTGCACTAAATGTTGACTGTAGCAATGTTGCAAGTTCATGCACAGGATGAACTATGACCATGCAGAAATGAGGAGCTTAAAAGCAATGTTGAAGCAATATGTTGCCTGATCAGAGGTGGAAGATGTACTCAGTTTCTTTAAGTAAAAGTAGCAATACTCTGTTACAAGTAAAAGTTCTGTATTCAATTGATTTGAGTGAAAGTGCCAAAGTATTGGCACCAAAATATACTTACAGAATCAAAAGCAAAAGTAGGCCTACACATTATGCAGAATGTCCCAGTTGATAAATTTTTTCAAAATCTTTCAAAATGTATCCAACTTTTTCAAAAATGGCAGATTAATACGCTCACAATGCATCCCGATGCAAATAAAATAATCTCTGCAAAGTAACTAGTAACTAAAGTTTTCAATTAATTGCAGTGGAGTAAAATGGACAATATTGGCCTCTGAGGTGTAGAGGAGTAGAAGTAATTAAAAATTGAAATCTCAAGTAAAGTGCCTCAAAATGGTACTAAAGTACTTTCCACCACTGGTCCTTATGTAAGTTCAAATATTGTTGATCATTATCCCCGCCAGGCAGGAAGGCCGAAGGCGAGAGATTATGTTTTCACTCATGTGAGTCTGTCTGTCTGTCTGTCTGGCGTAGCTGCATTGGGAACTCCTTGCATGGTTATGGCTGAGTCATAGTGACATGAGCATGATGTCGTAGTCCGCCAGCCTGCCCGCCTGCCAGCCGGCCGGCCGGCCCTCCCTTAAGCTAATTTTAATATAGGATTGAGGTAGCTACACAACTTGAGGTTCAACCAAAGGTCAACATCGTTTGAAAAGTTTTATTATGAAAACATGTACTGCATGTCTTTCTGCATGTCTTTCTCAGGCAGGCTGTGAGTTGGACGCACTACAAGCTATATTATGTCAGACCTGCTTGGCTGTGTAGTTCTCGCCTGAGTTGTCCATCCTTGGGGTTTTTCTTCTTACTTCTGGATCTGTGTGCCAGAGCTGCAGGGAGGGACTCTGCTGCCAAAACAGGAGAATGTCCTAACAGGAAAGAACAGGGAATGTCATCCTCCTAGAAGATAACGGTACTATACTAAAGAACGCTCAGTGAATATTAGTAAATCTATTTCCATTTCCATGTTGACACCATTTCTGTTTGATAACATATTATGTTATCGAACAGAAATTTATCAAAGAAGATTTTACTGTGTATGTGACATGACATGTTTTCTTTAAAAAGATGTTGCGCAAACCAGTGAGCCGACAACTGAATAATGCCATGGCACAACAACCTACCTTTCCCATTGTTCAACACAAACACCTCTCCCTTGATATCATCTGCCCATTGGCCCATGTGGTAGAGCTCACTGACATCCTCGTTGGCAAACAGTTCTGGGTTGTACTTGGTGTCCTGAGAGTGGTAGAGTTGAGGGTCATCGCTGGGCTTGTGCGAGTCCTTGGGGAGGTGAGGTGGTAGGGTGGCTGTGGACTCTAGCCTATACATGTAGCTTAGTTCATCTCCTTGGCAGGCAAGGCTGGAGACCTCCTCCCTGGAGCTGTCTATTAGATAAGTCCTGACAGGCAGGGGCGGACACCAGTCCTCATCATCTTCATCAGAGCTGGAGGACAGATAGAAGCAGTCCTATGAGTACGTATCTTAGAAGGACGAATATCAACCAGATATTATGTATCCAGACCATTATAAATATTAACGGTCACATCACAACATTAACAGCCATTAGAGTGATTTTACCACCAAGTGACAAAATTCCATCTGGATTTAAGTGGTACAAAAAAAGACCAATAGAAATCTACAGAGGACATGAACAACTCCAGTGATTTATGATGTCAGCTGTGACACTGTCAGGCCTAATTTAATGGAGGACGTGTCATTGAAAGGGGAAACTACTAATCCAGACTGTCAGATGACGGCTAATGTCATTACAAAAGACAGTGCTCAGTCAGAAACAGCGCCCCAAACCCCGGCGCCCACCCCCACCTTGATCTGTCCACAATCTAATCTGTCACAAATAGTTAGACACATACATTTCAACAACCGTAATGCCTGTATGACTTGTCCAATCAACCCGCTGCCTGCAGACATAAACTAATAATAATTCCATAATTTCCCCACGCTCAAGCCTTCCCCCACGTTTGACATTCTTGTCGAAAGATGTGAGGGCAGGCTTCTATAGGATAGTATAGCATAAGATAAAATAGGATAACCCTGTTCAGCAAAGAGTCAAAAAGTGCACAATAATAAACAATAAATACAGCAATAAACCATGCAACAATAGATAAAGCAATTTGTTTTCCATTATCCAGTAAATAGAACAGAAGCCATAACTAATCTAATAATAACCTACAGAACTTCCTGAACACTCAGAAAGAACACTGCTGGAGGACATGCGCTTATGGTGATTGATAGATGGTCCTAATGTGTATTTTGAGACTACTCAACTGCTGTCCCATAGGAAAGTAGTTGGGGGTTACAGTGATAAGCCCTATACCTCTGTCTCTTCTTATTCTGGTCCATCTTTGTGTGACCGCTGTCTTTATTGGCTGGAAGTGGCAGAGAAAGGACATCCATCCAGTTGAGAGTAGCAGGTTTGGGCAGAGAACCAATAGATCTCTGCTCACCCAGCTTGGCTATAAAGAGAGAGTTATTTAAATTCAGACTATATTAGTATTCATTCATTAGGCTCAAACATAGACCATTAAGGTCCAAAACACCAAATCAACGCAATACACAATCTAATGTCAGCTTGAACCAGATGAAATCATAAAACCTTTTTTTCTTTCTGTACGATATAGAAATATGTATTTTTATATGAAGGAACCATTTACCACTGGCTGCCATCGTATAAGGAAGTTTGACGTATTCAGACCCAGACTGACCAGACTGGAGTGTCCATTGGTCTAAATCCTGCTCCAGACCAACTAGGCCACTGCTCATGCTGCTGCCGTATGGGTCAGGACCCTGGGTGTAGGGCGCGTTGGAGTAAGTGTCGTAGTAGGCCAGCAAGTCCTCCTCAGCTGTGTTAATGGTGCTGTAGATGGGACTGTCATTGGATGTCATACTGTACTTCTCAGGCTGGTTCTGGTAGTTGTTGATACCTACAGCAGGACAGTGGAGGACTTCTGTGAATAGTTACGAGCTTCGTTCAAGAATCAACAATCAACTTTATTATTGTAAAGAAGTGGGTGACATTCAGTGTTAGTCAAAGGTTTAGAGTAGACACACCTCTACTTTTTCTTGATTCCCCCCCCTTTTCTATTGCTTAAGAGGGCCTTGAATTCTAAATAAATTGCAGGCATTGCCACCCAATCACCACACCTCCTCCTCCGTGGTTCACGGTAGGGACCACACACATCCGTTCACCTTCTCTGTGTATCAGAAGGTGTTTAAAAATCTCAGATTTGGACTCCTCAGACAAAAACACAGATTTCCACTGTTCTAATGTCCATGCCGTGTTTCTTGCTTCAAGCAATTTTCTTCTTCTTATTGTCTTATTCAGTAGTGGTTTCTTTGCAGCAATTCGAACATGAAGGCCTAATTTACATTTATTTGGGCTATAATCTGAGGTGCAGTAAGTGATATTTGTTTGTTAAAATAAGTGTATTTGTTCAGTAACAGGAGTCCCTGACTCTCCAGCTCCTTAGTAAACAGAAAATGCATTTTCAGGTCAGGATACCAATTATATCCAATCAGGAGAGAGAACTCATACCGGATACAGGATAAACAAGTGAAATTGGAAATGACGACACAAAGAAATGAGTGGACAAAATTGGAACTGGACCACTATAAAATTGAAGCTGGTAAATGGGTACTCTCTCCTGATTGGTTGAAATTGGCAAACCACCTGAAAAATGTACTTTCAATTATTATAGAGCTGGAGAGACCCCTGTTACTGAACAATGACTCTTTAACTTTTTAACAAAAATACTTTGTCAGGCAATTTCTGGGGCTGGCAATTTTAACACATTGATCCTCTGCTGCAGATATAACTCTGGGTATTCCTATCCTGTGGTGGTCCTCATGAGAGCCAATTTCATCATAGTGATTGATGGCTTTTGCAACTGCACTTGATGTTACTTTCAAAGTTCTTGAAATGTTCTGGATTGACTGACCTTCATGTCTTACAGTAATGATGGACTATTGTTTCTCTTTGCTCTGGTGAGCTGTTCTTGACATAATATAATTATGATTATGTCTGCACATATTATGTGCAGACAAAATAATGTTTATTTTACAAAATAGGGATTTTTACTCTACATCAATTCTTCCTTGTTAAAACATATTGGCTCAAACAAATTGAGAAGGAAATAAATTCCACATAATTTTTCAAGGTACATAATTGAAAAGTATTCCAGGTGATTACATGTGTGTGCGTGTGTGTGTGTGTGTGTGTGTGTGTGTGTGTGTGTGTGTGTGTGTGTGTGTGTGTGTGTGTGTGTGTGTGTGTGTGTGTGTGTGTGTGTGTGTGTGTGTGTGTGTGTGTGTGTGTGTGTGTGTGTGTGTAAACTGAAGTAAAAAAGAAAACAAGTGCAAAGGAAGTAATTAATTAATTTAAGACAAACTCCTTAAATCACTATTTCTTTGAGCTCACTTGAAAACCAAAATAGAAGCATCTAATGTCACAAAATAACATTCAGTTCAGTCCTTAACTATTCTATAATATCAAATGTATTACTCTGTGACCTGCTTTATGATCACTTACCATTATAGTATCTCTCTGTGGAGTCTAGCTTGCAGTCGACAGATTCTCTACTATCATGGACAAGGTTTGGAGCTGGCCATGAGTCTGCCAGCCAGGGGTAATTACCCATGTTCGATCCCAACAAACCAGTCCTGGAAACAACAGGGGAAAGTATAGCAATGCCTCTCATAAGTGGTGGAAGAAGTACTCAGATCTTTTACTTAAGTAAAAGTAGCAATACCACAATATACAAATACTCTCTTACAAAGTAAAAGGCCTGTATTCAAACTTTTACTGGAGTAAAATTACAAATGTATTGGCATCAAAATATACTTAATTAAATTGAAAGTTTGAATGAAATGAAAATAGCAGATCTACATGCTCTCAACGCATCGCATCACAACGTGTTGTGAGCTTGTAGATCAGCTATTTTCTAATAACCAAGAATGTATAAAACAAGTCTTAATTGAATCTGAAAAGTAAGTAGTTACTATAGTTTTCAAATACAATGGGGTAACAAATTTGCCCCTGAGGTGTTGGTGGAGTACAAGTATAAAAGTAATGAAAAAAGGAAATAGCCTCAAGTAAAGTACAAATACCTCAAATTTGTACTTGAATACAGTAGCCTACATGAGACCATTTACTTTCCATCACTGCTTATAACAAAAAATTACATCTGAATGAGAAAAAAAGTGATTTATACAGTACCCTCCATTGATGATGAGACCAGACCCTTCACCTTGAATATAGCCAACTGGAAGTGGACAACAAGAAAAATCTATTAGTTTACAATCTCGTTTAATGTAGATCAATTACATAGATTTCAGACAGTAAGTGTGCTTTAGTTATTGAGCACAAGCTTTCCTCTGAGACTACTAGAATGCAACAACGTGTCACACTCAAGGGTACAAAAACAGTCTTTCCCTTGTGGTCTCAGAGTATCCGGATTTTAATTACCATTCTATCAAGGCCAGGTTGGTGATCTACATAGAGTAGAAAGCTCACAAGTGATGCAAAATAATGAACCAAGATATCATTTTGGATTACGGAAATGGAATTTCAAAATGCAGTTTCAAGTTGCACTATTTAGAGCCTCTGCTGTCCATAATAAGACTACATAATGTAGTCAGTAGTAGAAATCTAGGCTACAGTATTATAACAAGACAAAGAGGAAAATTAAGAATAATATTTTGATGGACACTGACAGTCCAATATTTTTTCTTTAAATGAATAAACTTCTCTCAAAGTTGGGAAAACAACATCATGTGGTTATGGATTATATGTTCTAATCCAGTGGTTCCCAAACATTTTAGCTCTGGACCCAAAAGAGAAATCTGATGATTCTTTGAAATATGTTTGAATTATTTTTTAATGCATGACAATTTATTTATCATTATTATTTGTTTCCCCTTTTTTTTAAATAACAATAAAAAAAAGTAGGAAACAAAATAAAAGGTATATTTACTTGCGACCGATAAAAAATAGAGCCCTAACCCATTGTTTATCTAATCACTGTGAAAATATTTTTTTTTAAATATATTTTTGGGTCTTTATTTATAGTCTAAGTGGAGATGGACAGGAAACAGGGAGAGAGAGATGGGGAGAGACATGCAGCAAAGATTGTCTGGAACGGGACTCGCTACATTAGAGCCTAAGTGCCCGGACCGCTAGGCCAGTGGTCCGGGCCACAACCCACCCATCTGACCAACTAACACGGCAGCCATTCTGCTGCTGTGTTAAGTGGTCAGAAAGGGTGGGCCGCATGCATTTTCAAGCATGGTAATTTTAATGATCAATCGACTGTGTTGTGGCCAGGGGTCATCAACATGCCGGCTTGTGATGGACATTTTCCTCAAGCCGATTTTTTGCCACAGACATACAAAATGAGTGGTCAATAATATTACCATAAATACGTATATACTAGTCCAGTAGACATGATGGAGAACACAGACTGTGTTTTTAAAGAGGGGGAGTGGTTATTAAGTGGAAAGCTGAGAGGGAAGGCGTAGATGGAGCAATTTGTAACCCCGTTTCAAAAATTGCTTTAAAAGTCAAGTGTATTATTATTATTATTTCCATGTTATTATTTTCGCTGGCTACTTTCTACTTAACTTCACTTCTTCATTTTCTATAGTGATTCACTGATTGCTCTGAACTTTTCAAAGCATTAAAGACAATCAGAGACAGTAAAAAGAAGCTTTTAAAAACAGACAGGGCTCAGACCGATTTTTCCAGGCCCAGTCATTAGGCATGCATGTTCTGTATCCGCCACTGTTTGGTACCTGGTTTAACAAGGTTTGAATACCTGTCTGGCAGTGTCTTTATTAGAGTGTTAATGTCAATGAGCATTTTGGAAACCCAGCTCTCATCCTGTGAAACTATGTTGTGAATATGAACAGTGTGGATAATCCAATATCATGATGATGAGTGAAAGAATCAAGTATCAAGAATCAAAATTGTGATGAGTAGGCTATCTCAAGTAAAGTATACTGCCCTACAAAGCCAAAGTGCAGAAACTGTGTTTTTGGACACACTGACTTATTTGTGTATCCCAAAGGTCAAATTAGCCTTTGTGATTTTGGGGGATAAACAATTACCTCAAGAACAGATACACAATTAGTGTAATATCACTTATTTGCTGATAGCACATTTGGCTGACCAATTAAAACCCTTTTAAACCCTTTTATCAGTTAAATTGTTAGCTTAGTCACTGCACTTTGGCTTTGTAGGGCAGTATAGAAGTATTACACCACTGGAATTTCTGCATTCATTAAATCAGTGTCCTTCCTATTCTGAAGAAAAACCTGGAGACTGGCAAGTCACTCACTGTATACTGGCTCTAGTGTTTTTCGTTTTTTTAAATCAAAGATTTGCCGTGGACATGGACAAGTCTTGCCACGGACACGTTTGTCTGTGTACGGACACATCCATGACCCCTGGTTGCGGCTTAGATCAATGGAACTAATATAGTCTACTTTAAGTTCCTATTTATCAGTATTACAATGAAAAGAAAAATACCATGGCTATTTTTTCACATAATGTTTTTATGTTAGATTATCATCAAAATCTTAGTGTTTTGCCAATTATTTGGGAGCCCACTTGCAATATCCTCACGGCCCCCGGTGGGCCCTGACCCACAGGTTGGGAGTCACTGGGCTGTGGTGTTTAGGAATAGCACACCTGCAGGTGTATATGGTGTTGTGGTGTTGTAAATATGGTGATATGGTGTTTAGGAATAACACACCTGCAGGTGTATATGGTGTTGTGGTGTTGTAAATATGGTGATATGGTGTTTAGGAATAACACACCTGCAGGTGTATATGCGAAGGAAGTGGTATAGTGTCCAAGCTGCTTCCTCCTGCGGTGACGACAGTAAAGCCAACCACTGATGCCCATTAGGACCAACCATGAAGCCACGCCCAGTCCTGCCATAAAGGCAGGCTGGCGGAGAACACCTGTGATCTGCTCTGATAGGCTGAGTTTGCTGTCTTTCTTCACCGGAACAGAAGATTTGTCCAATGGCAGGGCTGACAGAATTACGAAGAGAAAAGAATTAATGCCAATTTCATGATGTAGCATTAGCATATAGCATTCACTTACCACCATCAATCATCATCATCATCATCATCATCATCATCATCATCATCATCATGGTGCAACTTTAATTGACAGAAATTCAGTAGCAACAAGAAGTTATTTAACTGCTTTTGGGCTGTCCACACAAAGCGTTTTTTTTTTTAAGTTGGCAGCGCCTGTCTGCCATGCATGTCTATGGTAAAGACACGTTGGTCCACAGTCCACACCGGAGCACCACTCATTTGATCCTCCTGATTGTGTCTGACAACCCGGTAATTTACGACCCGACGTTGAATCTTTACCACAACCATGAGAAGTCCATGTTTACCGTTATTTCAGCTAAGCTATTTGTGCTAATAACACAGATGACACTGACAGGTCATTATTGGAGCACAGCAATGGTTGATCGGTGTGAACGCTGCAGGTGTCAATAAATGCTCTGTGCGAGCGCTGTGGACATGATATCCAAAGCACTCCACTGCGCATTAAAACATTTTGTGTGGACATACGGCCCCTTAGCGAACATGTGCCACTTTTAACGACAGTCTTTTACAGCAATTTGCAATCATACTCTACAAAATCCATTTTCTGAGTGCCAATATAAATTTCAGACATCACCAGTTAATTCACATGAAGATTCCACAGTAGTACAGACTCAGTCTATTCAGATTGTATCAAGCCATATTTCCCTAACAGTATAGTGACTTACTGAGAAGGAGGTTGACAGGCATGCTGTGGGCACCCACACCCAGGCTGGTGACAGCAGCGACCACAACACTGTAGTGGACGTCGGGCAGTAGACCTGTCAACAGGATGGACAGCACTGCCCCGTCCACTGTCCTGTTGATCTGGCTCTGTGGGTCACTTCCTAGACACCAGACCTGAGAATGATCAAACAGTGACATTAAGTGTTTGGTGTTATTCAAAGCAGGCACATGCTGTCCTATGTTGATTGCACACAGCATGTGTTATTTCTTTTATGTATCATTTGCATGTCATTTTAGTTTATTTATGTATTCTTAACGTATGCAAGTCAAATGACAGTATATTCTTTATTTTCTTTTGCTGTGGATATATTTGATATCATGCAGTTCCATCACTGTGCAGTGGAGACTCTAATCATTAGAGAGTATATTTCTGTACACTGTGGAGAATGAAAGACAAAGAAAGGGGAATGAAATATGAGAAAGGTCCAAAGAACAACTTAGTCAGCCGCCCAACCAGGACACTCTCAAAATCGGGTTCCATGCAATCTGGTCACAGAATGTTTTGTTATCCCTGCCAGGCCAGATCGGCCGGGGTGGGGAATATTCTTTCGGTCCTGTGAGTCCGTCCGTCCGTGCGTACATCCGTGCGTACGTCCATGCGTACATCCATCCGTTCGTCCGTCTGTCCCCCTGTCTGTTTGTGACCAGCTAATCTAGGGCACCACTGGAGCGATCAGCGCGAAACTTTGCATGCCCACTACCAGTAGGCCAAGGAACAACTTCTGCCCCAAGTCTTTCAAATCGGCCTCATGGCGGTGCTATGACAGGCAGATGTTTGCAAAAGACACTTTTTGCTACTACTCCTACAGATGTTGTCCAAAACTCACGCAAATCTGTACATATCATCTCTGTAGTCATGTGATCATGACGTATCTGTCAGATTTTTCAGATTCCGTTCTGATTGAGGGAGTGGCCCGTTCTGCAAAAAATGCCACAAATCGTGAACGCAGCGGCCGATTGCCGTGAAACTTTGCACACTCTGGATGTATTTATTTTTTAAAGATATTTTTTACAGTAGGGGAGAGAGATGTGGAGAGACATGCAGCAAAGCTTGTCGGGAACGGGACTCTAACCCGCGATGCGCTGTCAGGCTACATTGAAGCCTAGGTGCCCGGACCTCTACGCCAGCTGTCCGGGCCCACCCTAGTTTCTTGTCTAATTCTCCGTAACATACTCACAATGGGATATCAGCGCCCCCTGGCGTTGATGCAGAGCTACATACCATAAACTCCCGGGCCATTCATTGGCTGAGAAGGGTATGTCACGTGTCCGGTAGACCGGAAGAGGTATAAAACCTCTTGCGTGACGTGGCTCATCCTCTTTCGCTTCTCTGCATGGCAGATGCAACAGCACAAGACATACCTTAATAATAACAAACGTAACTTTGATCAGGACAGAAACCAGCTTTAGCCCACTCGGTGGTACTTGTACTAACCAACGGGTTTTCCTCCTATTAAAAAAAAAAGTTTTATTATTTCCGCTCCCGCGGCTATCTTCTGTTTCTTTCTTTTACTGCTAAAGCAAGTTTTCCTCCTTTGAGTTTTCCGCGCTCTTAGCCTTGCGGCTGAAAGCTAACAGGTTAGCTTGAGATGGAGGTTCCACGTCCCTGCGTATTGCTGCCCTGCCGCTTGATGATCGCCGGGGATGACCCTCATGGTTTCTGCATCTCGTGCCTCGGTCTCTACAGGGCCGGGGCATTTCCAAGATGCACCGGGACGCTGCGAGGACTGCGCTCTGTTCTCCACGCTGCACCTCGATAGCCGCTTAGCCAGGGTAGCGCCCTGGCTGCGGGAAGCAGCGACGTCTCGTCCCCGGTCGTCCCGGATCCAGCAACACCCCGCATGGACACCGGCCCAGGGAACGTGGGTGGTGGGGCCCACCACGTGCGCTCACAGTCCACAATGGGCCCTCCAGCAGTCCCGGCTGCGAGCGGCGTTAGCCACCGCTCGCAGCACCTCCAGGCTGCTACACAAGCCGTGCTACGCAGCACTGCAGCGGCCGCTAGCACCGTGTCTGGGGGAACCACCCAGGTGCAGCTACCTAGCGGCACTTCCTCCCCCTCTTCCCAGCCGTCTACTCCGCTGCCACAGCAAGCGTACCGGGCCAGCGGTGCGTCGCCAGGAGACAACGAAGGGGCTCCGGCGACGGCAGCATAGGCGAGGGGAGAACGAGGCAGAAGCTCGTGAGTGAGTTAGCCCAGACTAGCTACGTTAGCTGCTTCGATAGGTTAACGTCGCCTTAGTCAGGCAGTGTTTTTGTTGGCTTAACACCCATGCAACAGGTTATTAACAGCGTTGTCCTAGCCTAGCTTGCCTCGCTAGGATAACACCAGCTTGTTAGCCTTCTCACTCTGTGTATCGAGCAAACCTCGGGGGCTTCTGAAGACCTTGGACAGGCTCATCGGGCGCCATTGGGACACATGTTGTTTTTGTCATAAGAATATGTTAAAACGTTCATGCTGTTTACTGTTTCTGTGCCTGCTCTTGTTTCATACTCATGTTCCAAGTACATAAAGCACATTAGCAGACTCTCACCGGTGCACAGACCGGTTCAGCCCCCCCTCCCCCCCGGCCGTGCTGGGGAAGAGGACCGTGGCTTTACAGGCCTCGATGGACAAGATGGACGGCTCCTCGACTGCCAAAAGGCCATGTTTAATGAAAACGAATGTGTGTTTAAAAGTACAATTTTTTTTCTGCCAAATAAATAAATGTGTTACATGTTACAAACGATCTCGTTCTTTCACGTGGCTTGAGAGCAGCGGAGCAGTGGAGTCCCCTACCGCGGGCTTCTCTGCTCCAATGCTCTCTGTATATAAGCCCATAATGTCTGTGATGCCCGAACTCCGGTATCCCAGACATGTAATGTAAATGTATCAACGTTCTCAATTACATAAGCCCACACTGTCTAGAACACCCGAGTCCCGATGTTCTAGACATTGTTGGATAACATCTGTGCATGTTTTTGGATCATATGAAGGTAATACAAAAACCCACATCACCCCTGTCCGCCAGAGGGCGCAAATGCGCCAGTGGAATGGGGTCACGCCGGTTTTTGCCTTCCGTCCCACAGGAAGTGCCCACGCACCACTGTGAACCGGAAGTACTTCGGTCAGACATGACCCCTTGGCCGTACCGCCTCACGTTCGCCGCTGGAGGGCGACAAAGCACCTCCTAGGGAGGACGACTTTGTCGACAAGATGGCGGCGGCCAGAGTAAGTTAGGAAGAGAGTAATGACAGTAGCGTCGATCCCATTGTGAGAATGGAAGGCGGAAGTGCTCTGTCTACGTCAATGAGATAGTTCCAATGTTGGAACTATAGCCCATAGAGGCCCGCTTTGCAGCGAGAGCAAAGCGTGACGTTTTCCCGTGCAAGGGGTCCAGCAGCCAATACTCTGAGGGAGGAGGTCTCCTTCCTCTTGAGCATGGGCGCTATTAAAGAATTACTTCCGATACTTCTGTTTACTATCCCAGTACATCAGCGTTACACTGTATGTGTACAGGGTTTTTCAGTACAGCAGTGACACACTGTGATTGTACTGATCAACTCCCCTGATCCGCAACAACTTGTGGTTGTACTGGTGTGTTTTCCACGTGCTCTTATGCATATAATCTCCTATGTCGGACACGGTGTTGTTCCTCTCATGCGGAGGATAAGGCAACCATGTCTCTGAGAGAGGGGGTTCTCTCTCTCTCCATAGTGAGAATGTTACGAAGAATTTGTCAAGAAACTCGAGGTTACGTTGTAACCCCGGTTTCCTTATAGTTCAGAGTAACATAGTCAGAGAACTATTTATGGATCGGAACCAACTGGTTTTCTATTCGTAATATTTTCTGGTGGAAAAGAAGGGGGGGGGGGGGGTACGACCCATTCTGAATCTGAAGGGTCTCATTAAATACTTGGGTCAAAGAGCGGACCTCTGTCTCCGCCATTTTGGAGGGACAGATGCCCCCTTTTGCCGTAACGCCTCACGGACTACAGACCTCGTTCGCCACTAACGAGCGACAAAGCACTCCCTACGGGGAGGACGACTTTGTCGACGCTCCGTCCGGAGCCTTTGGGCTCAGACGAGAGGGCGACGGCCAAGGTAGGCTTATTTCGGACGGCCCCGTTTGTCAGAGTGACAGCGCCGTTGGTTTCCATGGAAACAGACAGGCTGCGCTGGCGGACAAACCGGATGCTGACGTCAGGCGAGGTCCCCGTGACCGGTCACGTGACCCCGCCGGGTCCTAACGGACCGTTAGTACCTCTACTGCCTCGAGGGTCACCTCAGGGTTAGCACCGCTGGCGGCAGTGGCAGCGTCGCTGGTCCCCATGGCAACGCACACAGGGTTAGCGCTGCTAGCACCAGTAGTAGCGTCTTTGGTCCCCATGGCAACGCACACACAAAAAAACGGTTCCCTTGGAAACGGATTTCAACGTTTCTTGGCTCATGGTGATTTAGCCTTGACTAGCTTGTTAGCTGCTAGGTTTGCATAACCTCCAGTCAGGCTACTGTTGCTTCAATTGGCGGCGAACTGGCCTCACTAACAACAACACATTGCAGTGTTGTTTTTTGGTGCAGCGCATAGCCAGCCCCGCTAAAGCAACACCACGGTGGCCACCTACCACCGCTACCCTTCCACGGTCTCTAACGGCCCCGCATGTGCGGGTCCGCTGGATCACGTGGCGACATCACCGGTCCAGTTGGAAACGTGTGCGTTGTCCGCACTGGGTGACATCAGAGCCCCTACTAACTCGCTTGCTGAGGCAGCTTGTTGGAGAGTTTGCAGTCCGGAACTGTTTACTATCCCGGTACTTCAGTGGTACACTGTGTGTGTAGGGGTTTTTCAGTACATCAGTGACACACTGTGGTTGTACTGGTCAGCTCCCCTGATCAACAACAACACACTGTGGTTGTACTGGTGTGTGACCCTCTTTGCGGACGGTGCGTTAAGGAGATGGGTGGACCAGCATTGTTTTCAATGCTTGTTTCCACGTTCCTTTCTATCCACCACGGTCAGGAGGTGGCGCGGCACACCGACGTGACCGTTTCCCCACTTGACGTCGCGGGGTTTTTCACCGTCACCGTCCGTCGAGCGTCTTGGTCCCGTCTCAGCGGACCACCTTCATAGGGGATCTCGCTGGGCTAGACCAGGCTCACGGCGCGTCTGTCCCGGGCGGGATAGACAGCTTTTCGGCCTATGGTCTTCTCGCGTGAGGCGACAAGTCACATACAGGCTATGCGTGCAGGCGACGGGTCTCATGACTTCGGCCTTACACCTGTTTCGTTTGGACAAGACCCACATGTGACCTTTTTTCCCCGGAGGTGGATGTGGGCTCTTGGAGCCCCGTCCACCTGAGGTTATCGGAAGGTCCGGGTATCCCCACGGTGCGTGGACACGCTTCGATCGTGGTCAGATGCAGCCCTTCTGTCCAAGGGGTCAGAATGGGGGCTGTGGTCTCGCGGAAGGTCATTACCACGGACGCCAGCCTCACAGGAGGGGTGCCGTCCACGAGAGCCGCTCGGCCAGGAGGGTGTGGGGTCCCAGTCTACAGACGGCCCACATCAACTACCTGGAGCTGATGACGGTCTTCTTCTGACGGTCAGACTTTGCAAGGCTCGAGTTTCGAGGTTGTCATGTCCTGGTCAGAACCGACAACACCACGACCGTGTGCTATGCCAAAAGCAGGGAGGCCTGGCCTCTCCAGTGTTGGACAGGCTAGCTGGCGATCTGACGCTGTGGTGCGACACGCGCCTTACGTCAACCAGAGCCTCACAGGTACCGGGCCTCCTGAACAGCAGAGCGACTCTGTTGTCCAGGGGCATTTTTTGGTACGCAGATTGGCCTCTCCTCCGGAGATAACAAGCCAGATCTGGGCCAGGTTGGCCGACTGAACTGCTTTATGCATTCCCGTCACTGGAGTTGGTCCTCTCAACTTGGAGAGGGTCAGACTCCACGGACTGTCAGTGCCACTGGTGGCACTGGCGTGGGGCGCGTGGAGGTTAGGAATAATCCTCTCCTCTACAACGAGCCCTGGGCCCTCCCCCCGATCAGAGATCGGCTACGGCAGGCAGGGGTCGGGATTTTCCACAAGCAACCTCAGGACCTAGACCGGTGGGCTTGGCCCGTGAGGGGGAGACCTTGACTTCTTATGGCCTGCCCCCTGAGGTGGTAGCTACCATCCAGGGGGCGAGGGCCCTTTCCACGAGGTCTGCGTACGACGACAGGTGGAACCTGTTCGTGTCAGGGTGTCTGAGTCAGTCACCGCCGGTTGAGGCCTTCCGGGCCTCGGTACGCAGCATCCTCATGTTCTTGCAGGACAAATTGAACCAAGGTCTGGTTTTCTCGACGGTTAAGGTGTGCCAGGCGGCCATTTCCGCTTGTCACGTGGGTTTCGATGACATGACGGTTGGCCGACATCCGCTGGTGCGTAGTTTTATGAACGGTGCCAGGCGGGCCAGGCCGGTCTCTAGGCCTCTGTTCCCGGCCTGGGACCTGGCGGTGGTGCTGGGGGCGCTTTGCCTCCCACCGTTCGAGCCTTTTCACTCTATGGATCTGGAGATCGTTAGTCTCGAAACGGTTCTTGTGGTTGTTTTCACTACAGCTACACGGGTCAGCGACATACATGCGCTCTCAGTAAGTTCGGAGTGCATGAGGTTCTTGGGAGACGACAGCAGGGTTTGGTTAAGCCCAACATGGCGTTTGTTCCCAAGAACGGAATGGTGACCCAGACACCGGTTGAGCTGATAGTTTTTCATCCGCCTCCTTTCGCTTCTGCAGAGGATAGGCGGCTGCACTGTCTCTGCCCAGTGAGGGCGTTGAAGCTCTACTGCCAGAGAACGGCGGTCGGCCGGTCGTCGTCGCAACTTTTTGTCTCCTTCGGCCCAGATGGTCGGAGGAAGGCAGTGACTAAGGCGACGCTTTCTAGATGGAGTTTGGATGCCATTAGGCTGGCCTACGTCAGTAGTGGCGCTCCAGTTCCAGAAGGACTGAAGGCTCACTCTACTAGAGGCGTGGCTACTTCCTGGGCCCTCTCCAGGGAAATGTCGGTCCAGGAGGTGTGCGCGGCCGCAAACTGGTCGTCTCCATCGACCTTTGCGGCCTTCTACAGCCTGGATGTGGCAGCGGCGTCAGTGGCGCACGCTGTACTGGACATAGCGGCTGTCTCTAGTTAGGGTAGGGGAGGTTAGGCAGGTTTTTTGTGTAACCCGCCTTTTTTCCCTTCTCTACCTTCCTTCTCTTGAGTCCCCTCGGAACCACCGTTGGTAGGTTTCCAGGGGAGGAGGCCCTGTTTCCTTGTTTTCACTTATGGGTCAGACTTGTGTCTGTTCATTAGATGAATAGGCAGACTTGGTCTGTCAGGGTCCTTTTCTTTCAATTATATACCGCACCCCGGCCCGGAGGGCTGGGGCGCCCGTGAGGCCGAAGGTCACGTCCAGGGGGACGGGGCCTTATGGCTAGGGGGCGTGCGGACCTGAGATTCGGTATGGCTATAAGCCCCAGGGGGGTTTATGTATCCCATAGTGAGTATGTTACGGAGAATTAGACAAGAAACTCAGGGTTACGGATGTAACCCCGGTTTCTTTAGAATTCGGAGTAACATACTCACCTAACACCCCTGTTTGTGTGCATCTGCATGCAGAGAGCGTGTTAAAGAGGATGAGCCACGTCACGCAAGAAGTTTTATACCTCTTCCGGTCTACCGGACACGTGACATACCCTTCTCAGCCAATGAATGGCCCGGGAGTTTATGGTATGTAGCTCTGCATCAACGCCAGGGGGCGCTGATATCCCATAGTGAGTATGTTACTCCGAATTCTAAAGAAACCGGGGTTACATCCGTAACCCTGAGATTTTTTTTATCGGCTTCTTGGTAGTGCTATAACAGGCTTATTCACATTTTGGCCAATAACTCTTGTCATACTATCAAAACAATTTCCCCCTGGATTCTTTGGATCATGATGCAACTCTTTTCCACCAAATTAGGAACAAATGGCCTCATGAGACAATGACAATGACCATCAAAGAGGGTTTTGATACACCATATGCTTTAACTGCAATTGCCTTCATAAATTTGCGGGCAGTGCCTATTTCAATGCACAAATTTTAATCACATGTTGAGGGGCCACTAGCGAACCTCAAAAGCCGTTTTCACTTCTGCCTAAAGGGGGTGCCACAAAAATAAACCGCCTGACATACAAACTCTATTTCCCCAGCAGCTTCCTCGTGTCCTGACAACTGCATCCCACGACTGACACAGCCCTGGGTAGGCAACCCGGCCTGGCAGCGATCTGTGCTCCATGGAGCGCAATATTCTAGTTTGTACTGCTGACTAAGAGAGAGGACAGTTTTATTTTGGACGTTTCACTGGAACAACGGATGACAGATGATGGTCAGAGTGGTCTGTTCATATGGTGAAATTATTGAACAGTTGGCCAAACATACAAATGAGCTTGCACACTTCCTCCAAATGCTATTAGAACATCACTACCCGGCTAAATAACTTTAGCTAAGATGTAGGGATTTAGCATGGGTAATGAGCTGGGCATAAATGTTCAGCTGGCAAAAATATATTCCCTCTCAAAAACAAGTGCCTGTCTTGACAGCAGGTATAATGGAGTAGCTAATTATTGATTGTCGTCTTCCGAGTGTAACGAAGCAGTATTGACAGCATTGGACAAGCTGTCCTTGGAATAGATTAAAATGTGCTGTTTGCTTCTCAGAGGATATTTCCTCTGCCCTTACATACTTCCATTTTACTGTCAGCAATAAACACTAGGGAGGTGACCCGATAGCTGAATGGTTGGGCCGCATACCACATGGGCTTTACTGCCTGACGACAGGTCCCTGGTTCGGTTCTGGGCCAGCTCGGCCATTTGCTGCATGTCACTCCCCTGCTCTCTCTCCGTGTTTCCTGTGTCTTTACACTGTATATCTGTCAAATAGAGGCTAAAAAGCCAAAAAAATTACTTAAAATAAAGAAAGGCTGGAGAAGAAGGCAAGTCGTTTTTGTTTGGCTTGTAAATCAGTTATATTTGCCAAGCAATACTGACATAGGTGGTGAAAGGGTAAATCTGCATTTCTATAGTGCCTTCATCCAAAGTGTTATAAAATGTGCGTTACATTCACCCATAAACACACATTCACACACCAACGGTGGAGGCAACCATGCAAGGCACCAGCCAACCCGCTAAGCCGGGAACAGTTGTGGGTTCACGGTTTTGCTCAAGAACACTTTGACATACAGCCGGAACAAGCCGCAGATTGAACCATAGGAACCTGCCAGTTCACCAGACACCTTTACCTCCTGAGCCACTGCCGCCGCCGTGCGACAAAGTAAAGCCTGATTTATACTTAGTTACACCGGTGTCTTGCACTGAAAATAACAGATCTACAAGCTCCCAATGCTGTGACACTTTGTGAGCTTGTAGATTGGCTATTGTCATTTGTGACACTGGCACGCAACTATAAAGTAAAGTATATATCAGGCATAAGAGCGTCCAGACTACAGTCTTACCTTGTACTCTTGGACGACGCCACTCTGAATGTTATGAGGGGGAGGCTCCCAGGATACACTGATGCTGGAGCTGTTGCTGAGCTGTACTACCGACACAGCCTGGGGGGGTGAACTCAGTACTGGACAAACAATGACAGAAAAAAAGATTTTACAGGGGCCAGGATGAGCAACCTGGTGACCAATGATACTGGTGGTCATCAGGTCATCAGATGAATATTCAGAACAGGAATGATAGTAATGTTACACTGTATATAGTACTGTACTACCAGTGGTGTAAAGTACATTCACTCACTTAAGTACTGTACTTAAGTACAATTTGAGGTACTTTTACTTTACTGGAGCATTTCCAATTGTCTATACTTTTACTTACTTACTAGGCAAATATTGTACTTTTACTCCACTACAATTATTTGAAAACTTTAGTTACTAGTTACTTTGCAGATATAAATTATTACATTATAAAACATACATTAACCACTTCAGCCCTATTTTATACATAGGCTATTTGAAAATAGCCGATCTACAAGCTCACAACGCGTTGCATCGCGACGCGTTGTGAGCTTGTAGATCGGCTATTTTCAAACATTTTAGTACTTTTACTTTTGGTACTTTAAGTACATTTTGATACCAATACTTTTGTACTTTTACCGAAGTACATTTTTAATTCCGGACTTTCACGTGTAACGGAGTACTTCTACATTGCAGTATTGATACTTTTACTTAAGTAAAACATTTGAGTACTTTCCCCACCACTGTGTGCTACACACAGGAACTTTACCATGGGGTTCTTACCCTCCTCTGCTGTCCGCAGCAGGACCATAGGACTGTCAAGTCCCTGCAACTCGTTGAAGTAAGGCCGCATCTTAACCTCATATTCTGTATTGCTACGCAGGTCTGTTAGGATGGTACCGAGTTCAGGAGTGGCCTTTACGTCCTGAACCAGCCAGGAACTGCCAACTGTCCGGTACATCAGACGATAGCCCTGAATATACTGAGACTGATGGACCACCTAATGGATGGTAAAACACAAGACCATGCAGAAATATTTACAACTGAAATTTGAGAAAGAATTCCAGCTGTGCCCTTTAATTGTTCTGTTAGTTTCATATCTTGCTTAGAATCATTTTCTGAAGTTCATATTTGAAGAATGGGGTAAGCAATCCTTCAAAAGTGTCATATTTTCACAAGCTGTTCGTTTAACTCACTGTCCAAGAAATCTTGGCACTGGATGGCGAGAGGACCATGGGCTTCTGCAGATAGACAGAAACTGCCCCTAGTTCCCTTTGTACCTGTCTGTGGTCCACACCTTGCTCTGTAGGACTCCCATCTGAAAAATATATAACAAAGAACTGCAAACTAGGCCAAAAAAAGAGCTGCAAATAGGAGCTGTTTAGCATAGAGCTTTTGAATCAATTCCAACAACGCTCAGCATAGTGAGGTGTCATACTGGGGAAGCAATTAGTTTTTACACATGCATTGTAAATGCATTGTGCTGCAGGTTTTTCAAACCATGTTGGCTTATAAGACATCCTGCCTTCAGCTTTGCATACAGTACCTGCAGCAACATTGAAATTACCCTGCAAAAATGTCCATCTCAACAATGGTGTCTTGCATGGAGTCTAAAAATGTTATTTATTTTAACCGAGTTAAAGTATCTGCCTATGTTGTTGACAGAATTTCACTTGCATCAGTACAATTCAGCTGGTTGGCTGGTTCTAAGATTTCCTACCAACAAGTGGCAGCTTCTTAAAATAACTAAACCGTACAATCACACCACGTCAGTTTCTTTGAACATGGGATTTAAGCACTCAACATTAGATTCAATTACTTTTATAAGGTGGATGATTTGCAAACTCACCCTGCGTTCTGACAGGCTCGGAGATTGGGCTGGGGTCACTAAGGCCATAGGAATTGACTGCACGGACAATGAACAGATAAACCGTGTTGGGGAAGAGTCCGATAACGGTGTGCTTCTCCTGCTTTACATGGTCTGCTACGGTCTGCCAGGCGCTGCCCACTGATTGGCTGAAAAACAAGAAAACAAATAACAGTGGTCGTCGCTTAAAGAACGACTTCACTCATTTTTTTCTTCATATAATTGGTCCTCACTAGGGCTGTGGACAGTTCAGAAACCTGTCTACCAGTGACATCATCAATGGGGAATCCAAGCTAATAGAAACGGCAGGCTTTCTATTCCTGGAAAGTTAGCATGCTATAATGGGAGCCATTGTTCTCGTGTTAATACATTTTTGAATGAATCTAGTGAGGAAACCACAGACCAGGGCTAAACACTTGGACACTAATTGCCCGAATGATCCCCTTTAAACATACCTTTAAACATACGTACACACAGATAATGTTGGTGTAATGTCATAGAACCACAAACTTATCTATTATCCATTGTACCTCCCCCTCTAATATATAACTGTTGTCTTCTAGAGAAACAGCTTTGATATCCAGCCAGCACTATTTAAAGACAACACCATAACGAGGAGCAGTGGGAAGTGTTGCATAAGTCCTCCATCCTCCATCTATCCAACTATTCTTTAACCCATCTGTTGTCCTGTAATTGTAAAATAGAAATGACAAAACACAAGGTAACATGAACCATGTCTGTCAAAAGATATTTCCTTGTTTATGCAGCTGAAGGCTGAGAAAAATCATTTAAAACAATAACTGCAGGTAGTGTGTACGGAAATAAATGTGGATTTTATAATGGGAACACCACCGACTCTCTAACTGTTCAGACTGTTCAAATGTGATCCTTATGGTTTCCTGTTATACAGAGGATTTTGGACTGAGTGTACTGCACTGTACTATGTGTGTGCGTGCACACGTGCGTGCGTGCGTGCGTGTGTGTGCGTGCGTGTGTGTGCGTGTGTGTGCGTGTGTGTGTGTGTGTGCGTGTGTGTGTGTGTGTGTGTGTGCGTGTGTGTGCGTGTGTGTGTGTGTGTGTGTGTGGGTGTGGGTGTGGGTGTGGGTGTGTGCGCGTGTGTGTGGCTGCCCATGGCCTATATCCTCACTCTGATTCTATAATGAGTGAATTCTACAACTGGTCTAGTGCGCCCCTCCAGTGCCCGAGGACAAGACAGAGCTGCTGAGCTGACCACTGCAATATCTGTCCTCTCTCCCTCTGTGGTCTAGGGCTTTATTTACCATGCTGTTCCTTGTTTTCTTTGGGTGATATAGTGGCTGCATACTACTGCAGTGACTGTTACATTACTCTGTTTCACTTTGCATCACCTCACAACTCTTGCTCTCCCTCTGGCACTCATGAATCACCTCCAAGATGTAATGATGCTAAGTGAATAATGTACCCTTGCACTAGAAACAAATCTCATAAGATTAGAAAGAATGTATGGACAAAAATAGACATAGCTGAATCATATACAGTACAGTAGCTGAGGCTGGCGTCAAGGATCATACTGCACCACCGTCAACGCATGTCATTGTCTATTTACAGCTTCAACCATAGATCGTACATAGAGATAGACCATTTTCCCGATCATGGCTTGATTCTTGATTTCGCGTTTGTTCAAATGTTCTTCAAAGGCATTCAAATATTACCGCACTTACTCAAGTAATTAATCAATGTTAGAAAAACATAAACACATAAGCCATAAGGACAAGGATTAATCAAGGGACTATTTTTACTTTTCAAATCAATTTGCACTTTCAATGACATTAAAAAGCAACAACGTAACTGACAGAGAATAACCGCAAGACTCTGCAAGTTGATTTTCATACTGTACTGAAATGTATGGAATCCAATGGCTTTCTCAAAAATGAAACAAGCTTTGTAAAATAGTCAGCTATAATACCGTGAATATACCGTGAGTCGTAGGTTAATGGGCTAAACATGCCAGACCGGCGGTATGATGGTTAAGACTACCGCCACACTAGAAATCTTCATTTGTGCTTCTCTAGGTACCTGAAAGCCTCGATAATGTAGGAAGTGACTGCGGCCCCGCCCTCATGGGGATTAGACTGCCAAGTGAGAGTAACTGTGTTCTTGGTCACTTCAGTAACTACAGGTTTCTGAGGAGGCCCTGGAAGCTGGATGGACTCAGACAGCCGAGGCACTGATGACCCTCCACCCTCTGTTACAGAAAGAAAAAGAAAAAACCAAGAAAGATGCCATGACGATGAGGAAAAAACAATGGGTGGAGGACAGTTTTGTGTCGAGGGAAAAAAAACTACCACCATGCATGATAAAGCATAAAAAACAGTTGCAAGATCAGTTTTCTCTTAAATGCGGAGATGTACAGTATAGGAGCGGCAGTGTGTGCAGACTATGCAATATACCTCTGACAGTCAGCATTCCACTCCAGCTCGACTCCCCCGTGGCACTAGACACAATGCAAGTGTACATCCCAGCATCTGTCTCCTGTAAAAACAGCAGTTAGTCCCCAAAAAATGCCATTTTAGATCATCAAATGTTTGACAAAGGTTTCAGAGTTTCTTTAAACTGTAACTTCACACTATGGCAAGTTTCACAAAGCCAATACATGAAGTGATACAATACTCACAACACGTGTCTACTTTAATGCAGTGCAATATTACTTTCTTTTCCTTTTTAGCCACTATAAAGTATTGTTTAATATATTCTTTATTTATCCAAGCTCTGACATTGATGGATTACATTTTTGGGTCTGATACCAATCCTGATTTTGGAGAGTCCTAGACCACGATTACTGATGATTTGACCAATATCATTTCTTTAAATGCAAAATGTTCGCATCAATTTGAAAAACTTGATTTATTAATATTTCTGTATTTGAGAACATTTCACTTATAAGCAAACAAATAAAAAAAATATATTATAAATAACTTTTTAACAGATAATTGTTTTTAGATAAAATATATTAAACTTTAATATATGAAAAGAACACTTACAGGAACACTTCACCCATTTTCAACCTATCTTCATATAATTGGTCCTCACTACTGCTCATTATAAGATGGTAACATTTCTGTCTACTCGCTCTTTGTCTCAGAGGTGAGCTGATGATGTCACTGGTAGGCAGATTTCTGCACTGTCCACACAGCCAACAGAAATGGCAGCTCAGTCACCAATGTTTTTTATTTATTATACTTATACTATTTAAAAATCATGACATGTTGGCTGCATAACTGGTAATCCCAATGTCACCAAAACAGTCAAATAATGGCCAATATATCAGGCAAACGATACATCCGTCGGGCTCAAGCCATTATGAAAAAACACTGACGGTATCCTTGAATATAACTTAGTACTAGAGTACTAACCATGTAAGTACTTTGATAGTACTTGTATACTGTTTCATATTTATCTATTTTTAGCAGAGAAATTCTGTCTGGGTGTCAATCTTCACCTCTCAGTGAATTTCAGTTTCCCATTGCTGCTGGCCTCCGCGAATAGGGACGCACATGCACTCTAAACTTCACATGGCGCTTTTTAGCTGTCAACTATCAGAAGCAGCAGACCTCCGAGGAGCAACGACATCACTTCCATCACCACCGCTTCTAGCCCTGAGGCACTGCACCAAACTCTACCTGCCTCCCTTCTGTTTACACTGTGCTCCATGCATGTCCACAGGCTTGGCTGCCACTAATGGTGTTACTGTAGCTGGCACGGTAAACGTGGCATGGCAGAGAGCC
Source organism: Gymnoscopelus braueri (assembly GCF_963280865.1). NCBI lineage: Eukaryota > Metazoa > Chordata > Actinopteri > Myctophiformes > Myctophidae > Gymnoscopelus > Gymnoscopelus braueri. Next base: position 27,358,716 of record NC_137606.1, read on the forward strand.
AGTGTGCAGCTGGAATTATCATTGGGCTATGAGATCATCCAGCACAGTATTGACCTCTGGCTGACAGGCTGGCCAGCGTGTGTGCAGGTGATGAGTCTTTCTTTTAGGTGACTCTACTGACTACTGAAATATTGATGACGGGAAGGGGCGTCGGCAGGGGAAATATTTTTAGTTACTCACTCGTTGTCTCTACCTCATATCTCTTTTTGTCATCGTCATGATGTCCAACTAATGTATCTCTTCTGTTCCATTGAGCACTGTGGTATGGTAGATTTCCCCTCCGCCTCAGCGGTGCATTGGACCAAACCTTAATGCTCCAAGTTCACTCTGCACTGCTGCAGTGCATTATGCAGTCAGAGGAAGGCATGAGAGCAGAAGTGAATGAGCATCGTCCGGGCAGGAGATGTAATTAAAATCTAGGAGATCATTAATCATCTACTGCTGGTCAATTAATGCAAACAATGTTGCTATGCTCTCCTCTCTGTGCACTCAATGACCTCCAGGTGGGGTTACAGCACAAAGGGCTCAGTGGCTGCTCTTTCATCAAAGAAAGAAAGTATTAGCATTTGCAAACAAGCTCCTTCACATTAACATTACAATTACACACTGCGTGGGCACATAATTGCACTGGAAATATGTCCTGCGAGACAGAGATTGGCTTTTGAAAACTTGTCTCACCTTAATCTTAAATAATGGATAATTGATTTAGAATGAAAAGGAAAATATGGTTTTGCCATCTGGGGCCTCTGGGCAGCAGAGAAATATCCGATGGGGAGAAACTCATTGAAGGTTGAAGATCAAATATGATTTATGTATATGTTAATGTGTACGTTCCTTCATTTTAGGAACAAAGACATTTCTATCTTTTCAGGTCTTTTTTGAAACGCTTTCCAATAAATCACATCACATATAATGCACAAAGCGCACAAGCGCACAAACACACACACACACACACACACACACACACACACACACACACACACACACACACACACACACACACACACACACACACACACACACACACACACACACACACACACACACACACACACACACACACTCACCTTTATGTTGGTGATCTTCAATCCACCATTCTCCATCAAGGTCATTCGAGGGTTATCTCCCTGAATACTCTCTCCATCCTTCTCCCACGACATCTTGATTGAGGGTCCACCAATCACATGACACAGAAGTTGTGCCACTGACCCCAAGGATGCAGTCTGATTGGCCGGGCCTTGGCGAATGATAGGTGGGAACTGGCCTGAAGGACCTACAAGTTAGATCAGGTGTGGACAACCTTTAGTATTAAAATATATTTTTTTTGCCCCAAAATAAATAAATAAAATCTGTCTGGAGTTGCAAAATCTATTGCATTTCTGCAAATGAAATGTGCTTTTCCTGCAAATGTCTTACAATATTATTTCTTATGTTTGCTAATTTCTCAATGCAGAGCCAGCAAACCAGTAAGCCAGCAGCAAAATAATCTGTCCACGCATTATTAAATTCTCTATTTTTATTTTTATTTGGTGTATAGGCGACACATTTTTTTTTACAATAGGAGAATGTAATAAGAACTTTATGCCTAGAAGAATAATAAATGATTATAAAAATAAATTAAAAAAAGAAAAGAAAAAACATTTATTCCTTTTCATAAGCCACAGGGAGCCAAAGGAGAGGGCGTAGAGCAGCAGGTTGCCTATGAATTAGATGATGGAGGAGCAGAATATTATGAAAGTTGATCCCGTGGCAGTGATACAAATCGTCTTTGCTAATGGTGGTTTTTCTCCCCATTAGCTGACAGCACCAGAATTATTAATGTCCCAGAGATTCTCATGAAACTCACCCCCCTCCACCTCCAGCAGGGCTTTGGTCAGCACACTTCCTGCTACACTGATGGCCTGACAGATGTAGAAACCAGAGTCCTCAGGGTGGATGTCAGCAATGGTCAACTCTCCACTCATGGACACAGAGTACCTTCCAGACTGTGAGGGTGGCTGTCCAGGAAATAATAAAATCTAGACACACACACACACACACACACACACACACACACACACACACACACACACACACACACACATACACCAAAGTACATGCAGCAACAAAAAAAATATCAATTGTTCATAAACCCTGTACACTGGAGTTTGTATAACACAAGCCATTCTCTAAATGCTTCGCTCAAGTAGAGGCTTGTGAGATTCAAACAGCCTTTATTGCTGAAACTGGGTGGAAAGTATTTGGGGGGAAAACTGCATTGCAGAGCCACTGCAAAGATGTTTGCGAAGGGCGGTCCTTCATAATGGGACGGTATCGGGATTGGTTTTCAAAGCAGTAAGCAAAGCGTAGGTTTACATTCTCATCAGAGGTTCTAGTGATTATTGTACATTGAATTTAGATATCATCAGACGTATCGGCAGGTGATGAAGGAGATCTTCAATCGTCTGGTAATTCAAGACTGAAGGACCCCATTACCTTTTAAACACTAAGAAGAAACCAGTGACACCGGTGAAAATGACATGCTTTTGTGTTTTGGGTTGATCCAGATTGGCAGACGATTTATGGCCATCTCAGTCTCAGTAAGTGATGAGGGAGGCGAGGCACATCAGTCCATTCAGCCATCCATTTCATTCCTCTAAGTCAAGAGGCTTAGACTGGATTGGAGGAGCCAAGGTTACAGATAATCCAAAAACATCCATCATAAACCTCTACAAACAGGGGGGGAGGGCAGCACCTCGATTGTCTAGCAGACTAAACCTTAACTTAAGCTTCCTGTTTCCTGTCTGACTTGTGGGCTAGCAAAGCTTCTAGCGTATCTTAAGTTTCTTCGCAGTGTGAGAGAACTCACATGTTTATTTGTATGCTTTTATCAACAGGATATTTATAGTTGGGTACAATGTTAGATGAAGGCATTTTGTGTTTGTGTCTTTGCCCTTAGGAAGCAGGCTCCACACCTGGTGTTCTTTCTTCAAGTCTCTGCCCCCCCCCCCTCTTCTTTCATGCCATCCTTCTCTTCCTTCTTTCTCTCCTCCTCTGTGTCTGCAGGCAAGTAAAAATTGCCAACGCTTTCTCACGAAACCCTTGAACACTTATTTGTATTTGTTTCTCAGAGCCAAATGCAAATATGCTGCCCTCCAACAGTATGTTCTCATATTGTGTCCTCAAGCTGTGGGCAATGAAGAATGTTGGAAAAGGTTGTATTAATTAAACCCTTACAAAAATGTGTTTTTAAAGCTGTGCTGTGTGTTTGCATAATTCCCCACAAAAGGTGAAAAGTGCGAAAAATGCTGCCAAAAAGAACATAAACAAGGTTGGAACATAAACTGAGAATAACAAAAACAAAACAGAAATTGTGACCTTGATGTTCAATGACATCATTCACATGATTAATTGATTTGTGGACAGGATTCTTTTTTCTTTCTATAATTCATGCTTTTCTAATAATTTATTAGTGCAGTGGTTATAGTCAGGGCTTAACCTAAATACCTCATTTCCAGTTAGCTGGCAAATGTTCTATTCTACCATGTATTTAATTGCCATTAATTTAATTCATCGGGTGTATCATGCCTAAATTAGACTGTGATCAGAAAACCAGAGCTTCAGAACTAGAGTTGGGAATCCCTGCTTTAGAATGTTTTTATTTTTCCCCCCCGCTGGGCACAAATGTTTTTTCAGCAACAGTCACACTTGTACAATTACACACATTTACCCCAGGGAGCTGCCCAGTACAGTACAACCACAGTCTTATTAACCACTGGAGCAGTTGGGGTCAAGTTCCTTGCTCAAGGGCACATCAAAGGTGGGCATTGAGGGAGTGTTGCTCATTCACTTCCCCATTACTCTTTTCATTTTTCCTGAACCGGCAGCCTTCTGGTCAAGAGCGCGCTCCTCTAATCTTTAGGTCACCACTGCACTAATGCATGCACTCCCTCTTACCTGGCTCCCCTCTTTCTGCCAAAAGATGGCTGGTGGTGGGTTTCCTTTGGTCCCACACTCGAAGGTGATGCTTCGCCCTTGGGTGGCAATCTGATCACGGGGCTTAATAGTAATCTGTGGTGGTACTAGAGACGAAAAAACAAAAAAACATCAGTAAGATGCTTTTACTTGCAGAAAGAATCAAACTGTGTACTATATACTACAATTACAGTACAACCTCTGTACATGTCTTTTAAAAGGAGCATTTTACATGACCTAGGTGCAACACAGAGGTTCTATTTGGATGTAATGTGCTGTGCTGGAAACAATGGGAATTTCCTCTTTGGGGATTAATTAAGTACATCGTCATCATCACCACCACCACCACCACCACCATCATCATCATCATCATCATCATCACCTTTGTTTGGAGCTGGCATAGGGTCCAGCATTTTAAATGCATAATCATTCCATTGCTTGATCAATAACCACTCAGTTACACCGTATCTTTATTGATGAAACACACTGCTAGCCTTCCTGAATGGCTGATCTATGACCATATAGTGTGATAAATCTGCCTGCTCATCGTCACGTTATTGAGTAGTGCAATGGTGCATCTCCTTTTCCCTGAGCCTGCACATCATCACACTTCAATGCAATGTCATTCTCATGACATTTACTTAGTTATTTTGAGTTATGGTCTGAGCAGAGCTGCTGACTGTCAGCTTGATATGAAGAGACATGTTCTTTTTGGGGGGATTTTTAAGCCTTTATTTGACAGTGATAGCAGAGAGAGACAGGAAATGTGGAGAGAGAAGGGGAATGACATGCCTCAAATGGTCCGTCCGTCCGGGAATCGAACCAGGGAGTCGCTGATCAGGGCATTTTGTTACTGTACATGGTATCCGCCCTGACCACTTGGCCATCCGGTCACCTTAGGAGACATCTGTTCTTTTTGGGCGGTGAAACCGCCCCTATAAGTGAGATTTGGAAAAATGTACATTTTCCTGCGCTGTGATCTGGGCCCAGGAAATTTGTACAATTATCCTGCGCTGTGATTGGCCAATCACAGTCTATTCAGGACTGTGATTGGCCAGTGTCACATGACACATGTGCATAGCCCTATATAAGAAACCATAACTTGAAAAAAAACAAAAAATGGTTTTTTTCAAGTTATGGTTTCGTCCATCATAAAGAGTGTTTCAATAAATGTATTTATCTTTTGTACATGATTGGTTGACTCCATTCAGTATTGTGATTAGCTAGCAAGACACCGCCCACTTCACACAGGGTGTGATTTTTTTTAAGTATACTGGATTTGTTTTTGTTTTGAACTCAGACCCTCACGGGTCCATTGTGCCACTCTAAGGGGCAAATTTGCAAAGAACGGCAGTCGCTGATAACACCTTGTCCTTGTGAATCACTTGCATCTATCTGCCCTATCTCAAGGTCCAGCAGCTGAGTGCAATTTGCAATGATATGATTGCAATTATCCATGAGGTAAGCAGAAATGCTGTTTTCTGGAGCTGGTTCCTGGTGTAACGTAGCCCTAGCAAAAGCCTGAAAATGGACAATGCCAGTGTAGTAATCAAAACTGTACACTTTATTAGTCAATAGAGTCATTGGCAATATTAGTCTAAAAACAATGTTTTACAAAGCCTAACCTGATACACGCTGGTTGAGAAGAGGGGCTATACTCTTACTGTATATATTTCTTTCAATTAGGGCACGGCTGTAGAAGCATCAACTTCCCGTTCACTTCCATTCTATGTGAGCAAGAAGGTGGAGCATCCGGTTGCAGCGTTTTGACGCAATGCTTTCAACACGTCTGAAGACATTGGCGAACTTTGACTGGGCGTCAGCAAATAGGAAAGAAGTGCCGTGGTTGACCCCACTTGGCAGGCATTTTGCTGGTAGTTTTTCTCAGTGAGGCAATCACTTCAACGTAAGTCAAACGAACTACACACACCACTACACACCACACATTGAAATGTTGTGCCTTTCAGTCTGTGCAGCACGCACACACAGACAAAGGAATCCTTTTCTGACTAATCCGGCCTGCAACCTAAAATGAGCTTGACACCCCTCTACTCAGCACGGCTGGCTTGACGATGCCATCACCTGCGGTTACAATCACTGCTGCCTTGATCACTGGAAAGTCTAGCCATGATAACCTTCAGTTCAGCTACCACCATCTCTCTGAAGATGCTAATACTTTTCACTCTCACTGCATGATTAGACTTTTCTTTTTGCGATGAGGCTCATTTGCATAGAGAGGGGCCGGTTTGGCACCAAATGTATGCATAATTGCATATTACCTCATTTAAATACATGCAAATGGCACTGTAGCGCCAAGACGTTATTTGCTTGGATGTGCAGTTACGGGAGCATTTCACCCTTTGCGGTTACTTTGTGCATCCACCCCCTCCCGCCCCCCCCCCCCCCACACACAGTTAAATGAACTGAACACAGGATTTTGCAGTGTAATCTCACAGCAAAATCTGTAATTATATATATATATATATATATATATATATATATAATGACATATATTTTATAAGTAAAATATACTGTAATGTAGTCAGACTTTTTATTTAATGTACAATTGTTAAATTGAAAAGGATTCACACATTTGAATGTAATTCTCCAGCCTACCAGCTGCATTTAACTGCTTACAAACTGGACAGGGATTTACAGGGTATCAAACTCTTCCTTTTAATACGAGTAAATACACCAGATGTGTTTGATACCCAAGCTTAATCTGGTGCACATTAAGTCTAAAGTGTCTGAAGCCTAGTGCCTTACTGCAACGATAGGCACGCTGTCAAGAACTCAATAACTGGTGGGAAATCCAACCTTGTGGTTGGTCTGATATTAGTTTGATATATTTAATTATTTATTTATTTAATAAATAATAATATAAAATAATATTTTAATTTTTATTATATATTTTCATGTTTGGTTTATTTTGTACTTCCACAATGAGAAACATTATGGTGAGGGATGAAAATGATGTGTAAAACACGCAACAACAAAGCTGGAACAGCTGGAACAGCGTGGAATGGAATTAAACACACAGAACAGCAAAGCACTTGTTAATGTACACGTACAGATTTAATTTACGCACTGATTTAAAAAAGAAAAGGGAAAAACTCTTCGGGAAAGCATCACATTATCAGAGTTTTGTGTGTCCCAATGAACCTGAGAGCTGTGTTGTCTGGAGCCCGGTACTCCTGGTGGAGCCTCCCATGGCCAGACTAAGAATGGATCAAAAATACTCCATAGACAACCAACAAAGGAGCAAGGCTACCCTGCCCGGAGGAAGCCCAGGGCCCTCATTTGATGCCAGAGCCAGAAGGAGCGTCCGCCAGAAAGCGTCTGGTGGCCGGGTCAGCCACGGAGCTCAGCCAGGCACAGCCCGAAAAAGCGAAGTGGACGTTTCTCCATCCTGTGGGTCCACCACCTATGGGAAGAACCGTTGGGGTCCGGTGCGCAGCCAGACAGGTGGCAGTGAAGGCGGGGGGGCCTCGACGGGCCAGACCTGGGTGGCAGAGGCTGGCCTTGGGGATGCGGAGCGTCACTTCTCTGGGGGTGAAGGAGTCTGATATTGTGTGGGAGGTGGAGCGCTACCAGCTAGATCTGGTGGGGCTTATCTTTATGCACAGCAGGGGCTCTGGAACCAAACTCCTGGAGGGGTTCGATCCTATTCTTATTAAACATGGTTAATGATCGGGACACTTGTAGGGGTGTGATTGGGAGGAACGACCGGTCTCCCCGATCTGAACCCGGGCCAGTGCTTTGCTATTTGCACTTCTGTGCTAGTCATGTACTATAACTAGAGCAGAGAGGGTTTATAGTTCTGTGAGCTGAGAAGGTTTTTTTCAAGGTCACAGGGCAGACCGAGGACCAGGTGGGGAGATTATATACCCATGCTGGCCTGGGAACGCCTCAGGATCCCCCAGGCCGAGCTGCCTGATGTGGCCAGAGAAAGGGAAGTCTGGGATTCGCTGCTGGAACTGCTGCCTCCGCGACCCGACAGCGGATGAGCGGAAGATGATGGATGGAAGATGGATGGAGTGATAAAAGCAATGGAGGATGAGGTCAACCCAGACCACTAGAGCAAAGGAAACAGACATACTGTAGAAACAGACTTGTGTGTGAGGAAGAGAGAGACAGACAGACAGACAGACAGACAGACAGACAGACAGACAGACAGACAGACAGACAGACAGACAGACAGACAGACAGACAGACAGACAGACAGACAGACAGACAGACAGACAGACAGACAGACAGACAGACAGACAGACAGACAGACAGAGAAAGCGACATTTCTTATTAATACTGTGACTGCTCTCTGGCAGTTTGTTAAAGCACACTATCTTCCAAACATCTGTCAGATAGAGTAATCCATACGGTTTAGCATTAAGCTCCTGGCGGAACCGCTGCCCAGAGAATCACACAATCAAACAAACACACACACACACACACACGCACGCACGCACGCACGCACGCACGCACGCACGCACGCACGCACGCACGCACGCACGCACGCACGCGCACGCACGCACGCACGCACGCACGCACGCACGCACGCACGCACGCACGCACGCACGCACGCACGCACGCACGCACGCACGCACACACACACACACACACACACACACACACACACACACACACACACACACACACAAACAAAGCCAGCCTTGACCAGGAGATCGGTAGAAGCATAGTAGTGTTTCAGTGTAATTTGGCATTGACTTATGCATGAACTTGCCTTCATCTAAACAAGGACATTTCTGCCTGTCTCAGGGTATTTGTGCCTGTGCTCGCTGCTGTACATGCGTTGCATTTCACATAAGGTTGGTTTATACTTTGGCGTACGACAGTGTCCCGCGCCGAAAATTGCCAATCTAGCCTACAGAATCCCCACGCTTTGTAATGGTGGCACATTGTGAGCTTGTAGATCTGCTCTTTTCTGCACAGGACAGTGTCTTAGGAGGACGGAGTATAAATTAGGCAATACAGTATGTATTATGTGCTTCTTACCATGGACCTGCAGCATGGCTGAAGCCTCGGTCTTGCCGACACTGTTTTCAGACGTGCACATGTACGTGCCCTCATCTTCCTGTCGTACTTTGAACAGGCGCAGGCTATTGTCATTCCGGATCTCAAATCTGGGAGGCAGAAAGTGATTGCCAAGAACAATCCAGTAAATTTACAAGAATTTGTGTTCAACGATGTCTTGAAAATTGCACGTTGACACGTTACATGTTAAAAAGATACGTGGTCTTGTTCTTTGTCGCCTGTATTGTGTTATAACACAGTCATCTCTCAAGACAGGTTTTCAATCTTTTTTTCCTTTTCTTTTACCAATGGGTTCCCAGATTGTGACACAATTGATGCTGATTTTGATATTCTGATGTTGGAATGTAAATAAAATAATTTCCAAATCTCAATACACTGTATGTACACAAAGCCAGAAGCTTATTCATTTCCATGTTTGTATGACTATTCATACAGTATGGCAATCTAGCACATTATATGGTCATATGGTCATATACTGTATGTCAAAATGAGAGAATTTCCGGGTTAAGTCTAACGATAAAAAGAAGAAATGTCATTACCACACGTGTAATAAAACAAACACAAAAGTGAGAGAAAGAAAATGTTTCGATATATTATACCATCATCAGTTCTAGTGACAAGCTGCACACCCTCAATTATATGAATTTATCGACTTCATCATTAGGCAATTAACCAATAGTCTACAGGGGTTTGACCCAGATAACATAGATACATATATAGACAAATAAATAACAAAATACATACAGAGTGCCCTCTTACTAGCCTGGTAAACCCTCCCTCCGGAAATCTCATTTCTATTTGATTCCTGGAGTGAGTCTGGCATGAACCGCCTCTCTGCAATATTGGCTGTGTATGCCAAACGGCCACGCCTATCAGCGTCGTCGCTCATTGTTCTGTGATTGACAGCTTACGTTGGCCAATCAGGTGGCGAGTTCGAGTGAGCCCAAAACACGAACGGCAGCCATCTTTTTCTTGTGCGCTATTTTCTCCGCAATTTTTTTACTTCAAAAAGCTCTCTAACTTCTATTTTGAGGCACGGAATTTACTTATAAGATATCGTTTGGATAGAATTTAGTTGTTTAACTTCATATATGTGGTCAATTAATCATGACAAAGCCTATTTAAAAATAAAAATGTAGAGAACCGGTAGGGGCGGGCAGTGACACCCATGTAACCGAATAAGGCAACCCATTTTGGGCATGGATCGTCTCAAAAGTCCCCTTGCGTCACATTAGACTGGTTAACTGCTGATTGGCTGAAGGGGAAAAATTATCATTGGCTGAAGGGGTTGTCAGTCAACGGTATTACTCCCGCCCAACTCCAGCACAGCCAATATTGCAGAAAGGCGGATCAGGCCAGACTCACTCCTGAAATCAAATGGAAATGAGATTTCCGGAGGGAGGGTTTACCAGGCTACCCTCTTACTGAGTATACATCAAGATCAGAACCATAGCAAGCAATTCCTCTTTAGCGTGTAATGTTTTACAGTACATGTACTGTACGTATCCAAATCTTTTTTTTTTTTTGCATCGGTAGACATCTTTGGAAATGCTCCTTTTCTCTGAGTGTGCAGGTTTCTCTAATTTTGACATCCTTGCACCAACACACACCTAGATTAAGGCTTCTCAGGGATCACCAAATAGCTCAAACTAACTTTAAGAACTTAGCCTACATTAAAATGTTATGTTCACATTTAAACACTGACCACAAAGTTGCTTAGTCTCAGGAGGGTCCTGCTAACTAATGAATCCTCTCTAGTCTTTCATTAGTGAATCTGCATCGCCTAACTGGTAGACAGACATGAATTATTAGGTAATTACTCTACGCTTTCTAGGCCACATCCTTTACTCTGACACGGAATTCATCTCTGGTGAATACTATATGCAGAAAAGTCCTCAGTGATGATCAGTGGTGGAAAGTAACTAAGTACATTTACTTAAGTACTGTACTTAAGTACAATTTTGAGGTATTTGTACTTTACTGGAGTATTTCCAATTTCCAACACTTTTACTTCTACTCCACTACATTTCAGAGGTAAATATTGTACTTTTACTCCACTACAATTATTTGAACACTTTAGTTACTTTGTAGATTGTGATTATATCACAAAACACACATTAACCACTTCAGCCCTATATACATTTCAGCCATTTGTAAATAGCCGATCTACAAGTTCACAATGCGTCGCGATGCGACGCATTGTGATCTTGTAGATCTGCTATTTTCAAAAGATTTTTATACATTTAGAAAACTTGAAATGGGACATTCTGCGTAATGAGTACTTCTACTTTCGGTAATTGTCTCCGCCAGGCCGAAAGGCATGGCGAGAGAGTATGTTTTGCCCCCTGTCCGTCCGTCCGTCCGTCCGTGTGTCCGTCCGTGTGTCCGTCCGTCCGTGTGTCCGTCATTCTGTCTGTGGACAGCTAATCTCCGGCACCGTTGGCTTGCTCGCAGCGAAACTGTGCACACACACTTACTGGATGCCACAGCAGAACCTCTGCCCCAAATTTTTCACATGGGCCTTTTATAGCGCCACCAGGAGGCCGATTTGTGCAAAACATATTTTTTGACAGTACTCCTACAGATTTTGTCCAAACAAAACGGGTCTTTCAGATTTTTCATATTCTATCCTGATTGGCTAAAAATGTCTTCCAAAGTTTGCAGGAGTGCTCCGTTTTGAACAAAATGCCTCAAATCATGAACACAGCATGCAATTTCCTTGAAATTTTGCATGCATATTCCCACTATGCAGAGGAAGAAATGCCACTTGAAAATGTTCAAATCAGCCTCATGGTGGCGCTATAACAGGCCCATTCGTGTTTTTACCTATAACTGTGCCGATCTGTGTAAAACTTTGTAAGCGCACTCCCGAGAGGTCAAGGAAAAACCCTTGCCCTGCATTTTTCACATCTGCCTTTTAGAGCGCCACCAGGAGGCCGACTTATGTAAAACACATTTTTGTATATTACTCCTTCCGATTTGATCCAAATTTCAAATCGGTACACATGATCTCTATAGTCATGTGATCAAGACGGATGTGTTTGATTTTTCACATTCCATCCTGATTGGCTAAGATTGACATCTAAAGTTTGCAGTAGTGGCTTGTTTTGAACAAAATGCCGCAAATCATGAATGCAGCATCCGATTGCGGTCAAACTTTGCACGCACATTCACACTATGTTGAGGAGCAAATGCCACCCTTTTGACATTGGCCTGTTATAGCGCCACCAGCAGGTCTAATTTAGCAAAACACATTTTTTGAACAAAATGCCTCAAATCATGAATGCAGTGTCCGATTGCCGTGCAAGGCCTAAGAAGAAATGGCACCCTTTTCACATTGGCCTATAATAGCGCCACCAGGAGGCCACAATAACCTACCTGACCTGGCGGAGACCTGTGCTCCGAGGAGCACTTTTTCTAGTTTAAGTATATTTTGATCCCAATACTTTCGTACTTTCACTCAAGTACATTTTTAATTCCGGATTTTAACTTGTAATGGAGTATTTCTACATTGCAGATACTTTTACTTAAGCACAGCATTTGATTACTTTTTCCTCCACTGGTGATGATTAAACTCTGGGAGTGTACAAATGTAACCAAATGGACCCCAGAGTTAAATGAACATTCATGATTTTTACATTAGTATACAGTATATATCCCTACTTCCGTCAGTTTGTTGACACATCAGACACCACAGATACATACTGTATGGTACGTGTGCCAATGTTTACCTCGCCCGGGGTAGCTCTCCTTCCTCTCTGCGCCACCGCACTGTGGGGGCGGGATCTCCATGGACGTCACACACAAAGTCAACGGTGTCTTCCTCCATTACCACTTGGTTCACTGGTCTCCGTAGCAACACGGGACGCTCTGCGGTAATGGAAACATGATTCACCAGATGCACAAATAGATGTGCATACTGTATGTGCACATGCATGCATACATTTGGAGATAAGTACTATACGCACGCACACACGCACGCACGCACGCACACCACACACACACACACACACACACACACACAATCACACTGAAAAACTACAGTTGTACACGATAAGAAACAAACAATAATGTAATGCACAATACATTGCATCGATTTAAAGGTAGGGTAAGTGATATTTTTGGGTTAAAACAAAATGTATTTTTTTCTAAAGGTTAAAGCACTATATTCTGATAGTAATCATTGCTATAGAGTGTTTGTTCAGTAACAGGAGTCTCCCCGTCTCTCCAGCTCTTTAATAAACAGAAAATACATTTTCTGGTAGGTGTCAAAATCTCAGCCAATCAGGAGAAAGTACCCATTTTTAAGCTTCATTTTTATAGTGTTCCAGTTCTAATTGTGCCTGCTCATTTCTTAGTGTCATCACTTCCAATTTCACTTGTTTAATCTATATCCTGATTGAGTTCTCTATCCTGATTGGATAAAATTGGAAATGAAACTGAAACTGAAACGAAAATGCATTTTCTGTTTTATAAAGAGCTGGAGAGACATGGAGACTCCTTATATGGACAGGACACTCTATAGTAACGAGCACTATCAGAAAATAGACCCATTTTGCAATTATTTGAATACTTGCAAATCACTTACCCTACCTTTAACATATCTACTTGCAAAAGTGCAAGGTCAGAGTAAGCATGAACCTCAGTCAACCAACAAGGTAAGGCGTGAAGGACGATTTACAATGAGGTATTTAGCAGAATAACATCTAAACAATCTAAACAACATTCTTGTGGTCAAGCTAAATCTAATCTAAATAACAGAACGTATCTCTGCTGTCGGGCAGAAACCAACCAACTCCAAAATGTTCATTCTTCAGGGGGGAAAAAAGTGGAGTTAGGAGGTTTTGTTCATCATTGATAAGAACAGCTGAATGAGGTTGGAGATCAAAAGGGGGTGGAGCCTGGAGTCAGCAAAACCAGCTAACTCCACCCCCCTTTGGTGGAGTCTCTGGTTTGTGTTCAATAGCACTGATTTATGTATAGTAAGGTCAAGGTATTGAAGATATGACTCACCATACACCACCAGCTCTGCAGGATCACTGTCTCTTTCTCCCACCATATTAGTGCCCACACAAACATACATGCCAGCATCACTTTTCCTGGTGTGAGAGATCATCAGTTTGCCCCCACGCATCTGAAAAGCAGCAGTGAGTGAGTGAATTAAGCCCATCAGCCTCTAGGCTATCCTACGGTAACCGTCAGATACATTTATATTTGTAGAGGTTTTCAAAACACATTTGGCTTGACTTTTTCTGGGTGTCAGCTTGTGTAGCTTTTCTCTAATCACAATGGCATGTATTCAAAATGCGGAACTTTATCTTCAGGCCATGTCCGACGTGAACTCACAGAGATCCGTTCATCCTTGGCGCTGACACGAGCATTGTTCCTCTTCCAGGAGACGGTGGGCTCGGGATGACCACGTGGGGGGACGCACTCCAGCACAGCAGGCTCACCCGCTGCCACCACCACATCAACTGGAGCCTGTCGGAAGTCGTCTCTCAGGACTGGCGATAAAACAAATGGTAAGAAACAGAGACAAATGTAACACGTTGTCCAACAGTGCTTTTACACCAACACAGTCAGTGTTAAAGGGATATTTCACTTTTATGTTTGGGGTCATTTTAATGTTAGACTTAAATGAGTCTAACATGGTTATAAAATGGAGTTTGAAGTTACAGTGGGTTTACATGTTTGGGGTGAGATATGCCTTTAATTTAACTCCGAAGAGTGTATAAATGGAACCAAATGGACTCATAAGGGAAGGATTGGTTTCTGAGCCTTTTCTTTTCTTGAGTTAGATGACTCATTCATGACTGAGTGTCAATTATTATTTGCATGTACAGTTCTCATATCCATGGTGATGTTGCACTGCGCTGTTTTAATGTTTCCTACAGTATGCCTGTGTCCTACCCTGCTGTCGCTTCTGTCAAATGAATAATTCACACCTCTCAGTCCGACAGAATAAACAAATAACGCAGCATTCATAATTCAACCTGTGAGAGAGAGAGAGAAAAGGCTTCCCAGTGCTTAAATGAAAGGTTTTACATCTAAAAAAAACATTTCAAACAACACAACCTCACACAGCTGCAAAATACAGATGCAGCAGTCGGCAGGTAGGCAGAAATGCTATGTGCTCTGTATTCTTATGTCGTCCCTGAACGTTTCTCTCTCTGTAAATGAAGACAGAATGAGATGCTTTGCTCGATGACCTTTGAAATGTTTTCATCTGCTGTGCTGACTGACAGTGAGCCAAAGTGCAGATGAAAGCCAAACTATGAACTCGAAAACTCTAGCAGACTGAGTGGAACTCGACAAAAATGTTGCTCGTTCATTCAAACTCTCTCTCTCTCTCGCACGTACAGTACACACACACACACGCGCGTGTGTGTGTGTGTGTGTGTGTGTGTGTGTGTGTGTGTGTGTGTGTGTGTGTGTGTGTGTGTGTGTGTGTGTGTGTGTGTGTGTGTGTGTGTGTGTGCGTGCGTGCGTCACAAAATTTGATTTTTGCTTTGGCAGAATGCAGTATTCCAGGATAACAGATCAATGCACAGTAAATTCCCCTTTACACCTTCATGAATATTTCAGTGACAAGCTACTTTGCAACGTACATGTTAGAGCAACTTAAGTGCTTGCCTGTCAATCAACACACCTGGACTCAGTATTTTTTGTATATTTGTCACTCAATGTCTGCTGTACATTAGTGCTATGTCAATCATCATCATGGTTAGCCCATGCTAAGTTCTTTGTAGCCTTTTATGTGTCATCTATCTCAAAAATTGTACTATATCTATCCACTCAATTATCCACAGCTTAACACAGCACCCATATTCACACTCAGGTTTAATTTAGACTTTGTCACAAGACCTTTTCCAAAAGCCTCACCTGATAAAAATGGTATACTTCAATTGTAAATATTTCAATTAAGGCGAGCGACATGGTTGTAACACGGCATGAATTAGCCTCCACAAGGACTGAGTTCATCATATTGTCTAGCAAATGAAAACGATGTTCCTGCCTTGTTTGAGGGCTGTCATTTAGTAGAGTCACCTTATCTCGGGTAAACACACATGAATATTTCAAATAGCTTTCACTCAGCCCAGGAGGACTGAGGTGATCATCCGCCAGTCTGTCTGTTCTTCCTCCTCCTTCCCCTTCAGCTTGCCCCTCCGATATGAGCCAACATGTTCCAAACATACATTTTCAAAAAACACCCAAAACAGCAGATTTACTAGCTTACAACGCATCACATTGTGACACGTTGTGAGTTTGTAGATCAGCTATCTTTGTTATTTGAAGTACAACAAAGTATAGGACTTTAGTGGCTCAATTGGTCAGCCATACTGACATTTGTATTGTGTAATATCTACTTGAGCCTACAAGCCTATGAAGTCTAGGGGTCCAACCTATTCATAGTATATTCAGGAAATTGTTACCACTTGCGCATACACCCACTTCTTAGAGACCTGAAGCCGATTCTACATGTCTCCTAAATCCCAACATTATTCTGAAAAACGTATGTTTCTATATCAGTGGTGTTCAATCTTTTTCATGTCAAGGACCCCCAAAATGATATGTATTTGGCCGCGGACCCCCATCAACATATTTTGTTCCAAGGACCCCCCCAGAAGCAACGATTTGAGTTTAAAATGTTCGCTTTAAAAATCTATATATTCAAAGATTTGCACACATTTTCACGATTTTTCTAAAATAGCAGATCTACAAGCTCGTAGCGCGGCACTCGGTGCCACGCTATGAGCTTGTATATCTGCTATTTTTGAATAGCCCAAAGTGTAAAAGAATGCTTTTTAGCTCAAATCTAAAAATGACACAGTTCCAGGTCTTAATGGGTTAAAACAACATAAATATTTCAATTACTTTCAATATGTCCACATATGGAAATAGGGGGATGAGGTAGGATTTAGTAGTCCCTGGGGTAGAGAGGTTTTGTTTTGGGAAAAGGCTCACAGCACAGGCAGTTACTACCCTGGACATCTGTCCATCTATCTAACGCAGTGGTTCTCAACTTGAGAGGGTTCCAGGTGGTCCCCGGCTAAATGATGGAGAGTTGGTAACCAAATTAAACCTTACGGGTCCATTTGGTTTCATTTTACGCTCTCAAGAGTTAAAGTATTACTGCATTACTTAATTAAAGAATTGTTATTTTGATCAACGTTGACCTATATGGTACCAATATCAATACAGCATGGAATTGTGGACAAAATCGTATCCAACGCTAAAAAATATTCTAAGTCTTGGATCTGAGAGTCTCATCAAACGGTGGTCTGTGGCTCAAATGCCGAATAAATAATGGACCTTGATATGAAAAGGGTTGAAAACCACTGGTCTAAAGGGTATAACAGCACCCCTCAACCGACCACCACGCCCCGTCTCAATCACCCTCAAACATCACAACAAAAGGACATCAGGCAATAAAAGGGGAAAGGTGCACAGATTCCAGAGTGTCCGAACTCTGAAGCTTAATTTATCATGTACTGCACCACCTTGTGTATTGCTGAAAATAATTGTTGCAATGCGTTACAGTATGTAGTTAGCTTTAAAATCAGTTATTGCCGGCAAGCGACACCATTATACAATGGAGTATAAATGATGCTTGAGAGTGAATTACGGGTACATTTTTACACTCTCAGAGTCAGGGGACGGGACAGTCCTCCCTTAAGTCTCGCCGAACACCCTGACCCTGTCCACTTGGCTGCTCATGTCAAATGCTTCCCAGAGCTAGAGAGGAGCTAATTGAAAGAGCTGCATTATTTTTAGACCTCTGTCTGCGAGGCCTGGTGAGATGAGCGCAAAAATACCTTTATTTCTTACTCATCGTGACTGGAGTGAAGTTATGGGCACAGTCTAATCCCTGAACCTGCCATCAACATTATAAGAACCAGGGATACAAATTTTACACACACACACACACACACACACACACACACACACACACACACACACACACACACACACACACACACACACACACACACACACACACACACACACACACACACACACACACACACACACACACGCCTTTAATGCTGAATTCCAAAGTCCCAGTCTCCCAGGGCAGGGAGTCTTGCAGAAAGTGGGACATTTGAGGGTTGAAACACGTGACACAGAGCAGAGTTATGGCTCAGATCACACTATCCCAAACACTGCGCAATACCAGCAGCAAAACTCTTTTGAAGCAGTGTGACTCGCTGTGATGTAAATGTGACGCACTCCGGCCCACTCCCTCAAAGCTTGCCATACTAAACAAAGTTATAGTCAGGTGGTGTTGTGACACAAATATTCCACCACAATTGTAGAGTGACCAGATGTCCCGGGATTGTCCTGGATTGTCCTGATTTCAAACTGGGTGTCCCGAGTTCCGACAAATATCTCTATAACATTCACAACCAAATAGTCCTGGTTTTCCCCGCAGTTAATAACAACAATTGTTTTGAGTGTTTATAGATGTTTATCATGTTCTGTTTTGTTGAAAGATGCAGTCACTAGGTGTGCTAAGGGCTAAAATAATTGTCCCCCATCCTGATGAAAACACTAGGTGAAAATAAAAATACAATAAAAACTAACCTCGGAGCACAGGTCTCCGCCAGGTCTGGTAGGTTATTATGGCCTCCTGGTGGCGCTATAATAAGGCAATGTGAAAAGGGTGCCATTTCTTCTTAGGCCTTGCAGGCAATCGGACACTGCATTCATGATTTGAGGCATTTTGTTAAAAAAAAATGTTTTGCTAAATTAGACCTGCTGGTGGCGCTATAACAGACACATGTTAAAAGGATAGCATTTGTTCCTCAACATAGTGTTCATGATTTTCAGCATTTTGTTAAAAACGGGCCACTCCTGCAAACTTTAGATGTGAATCTTAGCCAATCGGGATGGAATATAAAAAATTATCTTGATCACAAGAAGATCATGTGTACCGATTTGCTCTATAAAGGGCAGATGTGAAAAATGCAGGGCAATGGTTTTTCCTTGACCTCTAGGGAGTGCGCATAAAAAGTTTTACACAGATTGGTGCAGTTATAGGTAAAAACACGAATCGGGCTGTTATAGCGCCACCATGAGGCTGATTAGAAAAATCTCAAGTGGCATTTCTTCCTTGGCATAGTGGGAATGTGCATGCAAAGGCATTTTGTTCAAAACGGAGCAGTCCTGCAAACTTTGGAAGCCATTTTTAGCCAATCAGGATGGAATATGAAAAATCTGAAAGACCTGTTTCGTTTAATGACTATAGAGATACTGTGTACCAATTTGCGTGATGTTTGGACAAAATCTGTAGGAATACTGTGAAAAAATTGTTTTGCAAAAAGCGGCCTCCTGGTGTCGCTATAACAGGGCCATGTGCAAAAATTGGGCCAGAGGTTCTGAATTGGCATCCAGGGAGTGTGTGTGCACAGTTTCGCTGCGATCAAGCCAAAGGTGTGGGAGATTAGCTGTACACAGACGACGGACGGACGGACGGACGGACGGACGGACGGACGGACGGACGGACGGACGGACGGACGGACGGACGGACGGACGGACGGACAGGGGGTAAAACATACTCTCTCGCCATGCCTTTCGGCCTGGCGGAGACAACAATGTAAAAAAAAATGTAAAAAATTGCTAAAATAGATCATGTACAAGTTCACAACTTGTACATGATAAAAATATGGTCACCCTATCTATACTAATGTTACTAATGTTGTCAGAAATACAGAGATACTGTACAGTAGACTCTAAGAGTGGCTATCTCTAACAGCCACTTCTCAGACATACAGTAAGGGGACAGTAAGCAAAGCGTGTTTTCGGCGAGGGAGTAGCCTCAAAACTGGTGAGAAATCATCTCAGTCACACCATGTGTTTTCCCTCCTACTTTGTAACCATAGACATAATCAATATACGTAGACACTGCATTGGCCGCTGGATCCTACATCAACGTTGTTGCCATATTGGTCCTGGCAACTTGCCATAACTCCTGCAAGAAAGATGCCTGTGTCGTGTCGTGTGCAGTTTGGGTCTATTTATTACTATTACTGTTACTATTTATGTAAGATCAAGTATTTTGGTATGAAAAACCATGCTTTTAAAGTAGCCAAGTATCCTGTATCATCATCAGCTCCGCATTCCTGCCAAAATGGCCACAGTTAAACCATAATGCAGGGCTGAGGTCTGATGAGCGCTCTATGGAGACAAGGACTAATATTCATATTTCCATAACCTCCCCTCCTGTGAGTTTTAATAATGGCGAGGCGAATCTAAATTAATCCCACAGATGGTGTCATCATTACAATTGTAATGGTTCTGTCTGTTGTACAGCAGCACTATTCTGAGCACAGCCATTAATTTCCATCATTTTAAATATTACAGGGATATACAGATTAAAAGATTTAATCTCACTCAGAATATTCGTCGCACCATTTTCAAGTTGACATTTATCTCTATAAAGTGTTAAGCAAAGCACAGCTTTAGGACTGTGAAAAGGCCATCTGTTGGTGTTTTTAGAAGAGTAGGTTGAGAGAGGGAAAGAGTAATCACAATAAATACAATTGTCTTCTTTTGGCAGCCACGGCCGAACTGCAGTGCCATGTCTGAGTGTTGTAAGAGAGTACACAGTACACTTATTATACACTGAAACAATGGCATTTTCTATAAAAGTCTCAATGTGAAAAAAAGAACAGAATCCCACACACTGTCCTCTCTTCTGCTATGGCTACTTTAATTTGTGTCGCAAGTCGCAAGACCTTCATCGGGCAAGAAATGTGCTGAACCCTGACATCCAAAGAGCCAGTTAAGTGTACTGAACAATTAGCAGACTGCTGATGAGGCATGAATGACAGGGCACAAGCGTATAACTGGACAGAGAAAACGGAACAGTGCTCATGGAGAAGTGACAGCGAGTGTGGGAGGCAAAGAGCTAATAAGGGCAGATGGAATAAATTGAAGGGTCCCAGGCATTGTGTGCACATGGCTGAGAGCATGGCCGGGACATTAGAAGAATACATTCTGAGAACTCAAGGTGAACCTGCCGCTGGTGGGCATCTATTGTTCTTTTGTCTTCCGGGAGCAGTAAGAGTAACACCATTAGAGAGCTGTTCTAATCCCATTGACGTGATACTGCCTTGTCACAGCTAATGAAGGCTTGCCTGCAAAGGAGAGAAATTGCTTTAATCCAGTCATTGTCTGATTGTGTTGATGGAGGTCTGAAGGGGGACTACAGGGCAATTTTTCTCAGTACCTTGGCTTTCCAAAGGGGTTAGACACAAACACGTCACATACAGCGAAGGGCCCATTTGCTACTACAGTATATGACGCATCCTGATGCTTATTGTTCCTCCATCATGGATAATGTCTGCAGAAGTTCTTCAGAGTTTTCTGTGTACCCAGTAAAAGGAGACAGTAAAGAAGAAGAGATCCAATTAAGAAACGATCTATAGCAGAGCGGCCATTAGTTCCTAATCCCTGATGAGGAGAAAGTAAAACATTGGCTCCAAAGCATTTTAAAGCAATTATTCTTTCTACTTTATTCTAATCCAGCCAATGCATGTGCCTATTTCTTATCGAATAAAGGCATTCCTGCCTTTGAAATAGATACTATTACCATTTATGTAAAAGTCAAAACACAGGGCGCAAAAATGTTTTAGGAAGAGTACAGGATTTCCATCCACTCCCTATATCTCATTATTTTGAGCTTTTCAACAACCGAGCCGATCAGCTGGTCACTGGCAGCATACAGAGAAGTAGAATAATAACACAGATATAGAAATAAGTTGGTGGCATTCCTAAGTGAAGTTAGCTCTATTATGGATGTACAGTACAGACTGTTACCGTCTGTGTGAGTACACTTGATGTGTACTCATAATAATTAATGCGTGCCCCCTGTACAGACACACGCCACAACCCCACATAGAAGAAAAAAAAATCCATTCTGACTGGCTACAATTGACTTCTAAAGTTAGCTGGAAGGGCTTATTTTGTTACAAAAACTGCCAAAAATGATGGATGCATCGTCCGATCGACCAAATTTGAATCACATACAGGGGTCACACAATGCAGAGTCAAAGGTGATTTCACTTCGACCCATAGGGCTCCACAAATGCACAACATTTAACCACCTGATGTAGGAAGCTCCCCGCAGCTTCCTCAAGTCAACACATGACTTAAGCAGCCCTGGGTAAGTCAACGGGTCTTAGTAGTTTTATAGTTTCTAGCTATTTCTGCTTACCTTGATGCTTATCTTTATATTGTGAGCTGATAGTTGTGCGTAATTTAAATGTTCCTCACTTTCCTCCTAGACTTTCCCTCCTATACTTTCCTCTTACCCTTTTACTGAAGTGACACTGTAGTCTTCAGTTGCAAACTTTAAAGGAGCAGAATTAAAGTGGAGGGATGCTTCATGTCTTCTCCCCGCTGCAACACTGGAGGTAACTGCAGCCACTTAAAAATATCAATATATCACTGGCAATAAAGGTCGACAATTCTGATTCTGATATTGTTTGTGAGGTACTGCAGAAGAGAGCAACAATGACCATGCAAAGAACACATGTTGAGGACCCACACAGGACCAACACATCACTTGAAATGCAATTGTGCACTAATGCTCACTGATGATTCAAAGTGATTGAGTGGAGCTCTGCTGAAATCATAATCAATCTAAATTGAATTTGAACGTATTTTAGAGGCTAAATTAACTGACCTCCATTACGAGCATTGTGTGTGTGTGTGTGTGTGTGTGTGTGTGTGTGTGTGTGTGTGTGTGTGTGTGTGTGTGTGTGTGTGTGCGTGTGCGTGTGTGTGGGGGGGGGGCATGTTTCAGGGGTCAACATCTTTCATGACCATACACGGTAGACGGTATTATAAAGCATGAGACCAATCCATTTAAGGGTAAGTATCAAACTGGAAAAGCATGTGAGAGAATGTAAACATTCTCATAGATGAACATTTAAGTGATACATGCATCCAGAATACATAATTAGTCATCGTGTCTTGGCATTAAAGGTCTTATAAGCTGGTTAAAGTAAGACTATTGTTGGCAAAGCTATTTCCTACTTTCCTACCTATTCTAAGCCACACAAAGTCTAACGGATGCAATGGTATTAATTACTAGTCAGCAGAGGGGATGGGGCAGTTGTCCACCTGTTGTCACTCACACTCTCATAGAACACACACACTCTCTCACACACGCACACGCGCACGCGCACACACACACACACACACACACACGCACACGCACACACACACGCACGTGCACGCGCACTCACACACGCACACGCACGCACACGCGCACATGCACACGTACGCGCACACACACACACATGCGCGCGTGCGCACACGCACGCACACACACACACACACATGCGCGCGTGCGCCCACGCACACGCACGCACACACACACACACACACACACACACACACACACACACACACACACACACACACACACACACACACACACACACACACACACACACACACACACACACACACACACACACACACACACACACACACCACACACACCACACACACACACACACACACACACACACAGTAACTTCAACCCACCCCTCTGCCTTTCTGCAAGACTGATTGGCAGCATGAACTCCCTCCCTCCTGACAGAACTAACTGGGTCACTAATTACCCCACAGTCAGCACAACCACACACAAAGGGCAGGGGGGGGGGGTCTAAGACCAACACCATACTGTCTCAGCATATGCCCCAACTAACCATAGTCATCAAGATTAGGCCACAACAAGCTCTCGTTATCGCTGTTCGTCACTCTGTGCCTGCAGGCGAATCAACCTTTTACTGATGTGACACTGTAGTCTTCAGTTGCTGCACATGAAGGAGAATCCATCAGTAAGACTTTGAAGGAGCAGTATTAAAGTGAAGGGATGCTTCGTGTCTTCTCCCAGCTGCAATACTGGAGGTAGCTGCAGCCGCTTACAAATCTCAATACATCACTGAGGAGTCTGCCCCTATTTTTGAACAGATGAGGTCAGCCAGCCATGAGCACTTACAGTACACAGCACAGCCAGTGGGTGGGTGGGTTCTCACTCTTGTGGAAAATAAGGCATGTTCAATTAGCTATTTTGTGTCTTTAAACAGGGACAGTTCTGCCTCACTAATCTGTTATGCTCCTTTTCCCAATCATCACAGTGACTAATCCATTTCCCAATGCCAGATAGAGCTGCATGTTCTGCCTAGGGTCACGCCACACTGGCACAATTAGAGGGAAGGAAGACAGTGGCACGTGTCTTGGACTGCGCGACAAAAACAACAAATAGGGCTCTTATTGAACCACCAATAAGAGCCCTATTTTCTTCCATTAACATTTACCTGCTGTACTATAGTTTCTTTTGTCAACAATACAATATTCACACAAGCAAAGTGCTGAAGAATAAATACATTAATATACTGTAAGTGCACACATGAATGATCTCACATCACATACACACACAGTCATAGAAATCATCACACATTGGCCATATTCACATGGTGGCCATTTTGCTCTCGCATCATAGGTGCAGTAGGTGAGAAACCAGATTCCCCCCCCCCCCCCGATAAAATATAAATGGCCACAGTGTGAATATGACCAATAGTCATAGATTTTGATTACAGACAAGAAAAGACAATGCCTTACTGGCAACTTCTAGGGAAGCATTGCGACTGATGGCTTCTCCCAAGTAATTGCGGGCAACACAAGTGTAGATGCCCTCATCCGGTTTGCTCCGCCGTCCGTGTACGATGCGTAGGAAGAACAGAGAGCCACTGGGCAGAAGCATACGATGGGAACGTGGGTCATCCTTGTCTGTGTCCACTCGTTCCCCATCCTTGTACCACTCTATATTAGGCACGGGACGTCCCTCTGCCTTACAGTTGAGGGTTGCAGGCTCCCCTTTGGATACAATCAGGTCTGAGGGATCCTCCACAATCCGGGGTGGGCTGTCCTCAAACCTGGTCCGGGATGCTGTGAGGAGGTAGAGATAGAGACACATATTAGCTATCTGGCTGACTGCATGTGTTCATGAATACAGACTCATTACTTACTGCTTTCCCACTGCAATGGGTGGGGGCGACAGCCACCCTTGCAGCTCATTGACCATATAAAAGGTCCTCAATTGCAAAATTATTTCATTCAAAGCTCACCAATTGTATGAAATGGTATGCACTTCCGGTCTCCTAAGTATCTCACAAACGTCCTGTGATTGTGTTGCCAGATCTCACGAGACTGTGTTGAGACAGGTATTTAACAAAGTTAATTTCCTCCTCATTTGTCTGAAAAATGACATTTTAGTCTGTCAGAATGTTTGGAAGATATCTGGCTTGTGACACATGAGTCCAATATGTATTTACTTATGTAATTATGGGGATAAATAATCTGTGCTCATGTTCACTTCTCCCAGATTAACAAACTCACAACCTGCCCCTGGTTGCCTGTGGAAATCTGTGATGGGAGATGACCTCAAGAGGCGGCAGTTTGTGGCTACAGTAGAATCAGTACGGCTGTACTTGGCCTAAACATGGATGCTCACAGTACAGCAGGAAAAGGTTCTGGATGGCGATACTACAATTGTGTGTCAATAAATTGTATTTTTATCAGCAGTTGCCAGTTAAGCTCATCAAAGACAAATACAATTATCTGTGTTTGCTATAACCACACCAGACCATTTCGTTTAATTAATCCAGAACACAAGCGATTGCTGTAATTTAAAGTTCTCTTTAGCCAGCAATGTGTGAGTGATAATTCTGTGTATCAAATATAAATGTATTCCAAGGCAACGTTGCTCTTCCATGGGCAGAGAGGGAGAGAGCGTAAGATTGCACTGGGGACAATGGCTTGCGCAGTCTTCTCTTAAAGGCAACGGCCTCTGGCATGGTTTTATTAATGTAACGCCCAAACCACAGCACCTATGCATAATGTAACGGGCAGCACAGGTGTTTTAGGGATAAGGCTGTGTCCGAAGATAGCAACTTTTGCACGGGAACGCCCCTTGTGCCATGCAGGATTAACTAGTGGAAACACTTTGGGTGGATTTGGCTACTACTGGCAAAGTAAAACATACTGTAAGTGAGATTACTGTTAGTTCCATCGAGTTAAAATTTCATCTTTTTTTACAGCTTTGAACTCATAGCATTATACCATTTCTTATTCAAGATACTGTATGTGTGCAATAGTAACAATCCTCATAAAGCTATTTCCACAGTAGATAGAGGTATCAGCAGGGGATTCAACTACCCATATGAAATGGTAATGACCAGTCTTTGCCCGTCAAGATTTCTGCACAGTGGACATGAAGCGTAGTGGGAAGCCAAGAATGAGATGGGTAGAGAGATGTGACTGATACATATGAGAGAGGAAAGATCTAAGTTGAGAGAATGAGATAGCAAGATCCAAATAGCTTCCATATACATTTCTCTGGGGATCCATTACTGCTCCCCTCTGCTATGAGGGGAAAGAAGCACTATGTCAAGCTGAAGGCCTCAGTTAAGCTTTTAGAGAGCAAGAGTGAATGTCTCTAACAATCTGCTAAGGTCAGAAAATGAATAATTCAAATAGGCGAAAAATGCTGCTTTCTGTCTGATTTCAAAGAACAGATGGGCAGACAGCAAAAATATTGTCAAATGTCACCATGTCACAGATTATGGCATTGGTCTGAAGTCTTTTTTACAGTATATAATCTAGACTAGATGAAAATCCTCCATTATGAGAATCGTATGGTGAGGAGAAACCAACGCCAGTACTAACCTAATGACATACATGTAGGCTACATGTTGTGCATGCTGCTGGCGCATTACTTAAATCTGGAACACTGGAGTAATCCTCACTTTTAGCTGTAAGCAGATTTATGTATTTTGTGAATTGATTTGATTTAATCTTGGACACTGGACTGATCACGTGAAATCTTGCATGCACATTCCCAGTAGGCAATTTTATAATCAGCCTCATGGTGGCGCTATAACCACTTTACGTTTTGGCCTATAATGTAACTCTTGAACCAAAGGTCGTACAATAAAAAAAACTCTTTCCCCTTGCATCATGACACGGTGATTTGAGCTCAGAGTGGTGCCCTTTTCTAGTTTTGTGACTTTTGTTTATGGCAATGCATGCGGATGTATTTGAGCACTGCTATGTAATGAGTAAAGTAAGGATCCGTTCAACACACCTCTGTGGTAGTGTCTGTTATTTTGGATATAACAGGAAGGACCACACAAGAGTCTACCCCCATTCACACCCTGGACCAACGCTGTCCTACTCAACTGATATTAAGTTGTGGTCTTTTTAGAGTAGCCTCAGGAAATGGAGTTCAGAATATGGCATACCTGATGTTCAGGAGGAAGGACCAATTTCAAGT
The DNA here is from genome assembly GCF_963280865.1 of Gymnoscopelus braueri. Lineage (NCBI taxonomy): Eukaryota > Metazoa > Chordata > Actinopteri > Myctophiformes > Myctophidae > Gymnoscopelus > Gymnoscopelus braueri. Next base: position 27,386,074 of record NC_137606.1, read on the forward strand.
TCCATACTTACAGTCAGGATCTACTCCCATATGTGCATCAGCCTTTTGCTGATGCACACATCTCTCTCTCTCTCTCTCCTGAATGCACAAATTAAATCTCCCTCTCTCCTTTCTCCTCGGGTTTCTCACATAGGGGAAGTCTCTGCCTACATCTACTTAGAGACCACCAGTATTCCCAGGTCAGAAATGTCAGAGTCGACCCCCATCAAACTCCAATCTATCGATTGCTAACCTCGAATCTCAGACCAACATATGGATCATTTTACCAGCCTTTTCTGTAATACCTCAGCAAAAAGCTGTGGTCCCATTAGCCTTACGAATTGCAAAGCATTGGCAGAGGTAAGCAGTCTGACTGAAAGCAGTCTTTCTGGTGGCAATTATGTTGTTTTGCTAGACCTCTGCGGCATTGAAAATGGGGGGTTAAGAATACGTTAATTGAAGAAATGTATTCACACTGACACAATATTAATAGAAATTGGCATCTGTGAAGCCCTTCATTAAAAACATCTTTCTGCTATTATCCTCAGAATTGTCTTGCAGTGTTTGTTTACCAGGATAAATGACATCACGTTATCCTTGCACCATACTGTAATGTGTCTGTAATATGTACTAAACTATTTAAGTTGTCAATATTTCTGTCCGCATCACTGTCACCAAGTCAAATTTCAGAACAATCATTGTACCTTGGTAATCAAAAGGGATTTTTATTCTATTCTAATTCTGCTGAAATAGGACAACATATAATGATATGGTTGGAGTCCTTGGAGTCTCCGATTCAAAAGGAATTGTATAACCTACAAACAAAGCCTGGCTATTCTAACAGAATTATGCAAAAAACCACACTAGAAAATGGGGCAAAAAGCTTGTTTTGTTTTTGTTTTTAATGGCGAGAGATAGAAAGCTGTCGTTTCCAGGAAAACGAAGCCCCTCTAGGTTGCGATATGACAACTCCCCTGTGAGCGTGCAATCACTGAAATCGCTATGTTCCTTGAGCATAACAAGAACACCTTCCCTGTGCATGGATGCTTTAATGTAGATTCAGGAGCATGTTTGATTCAGTGCTGTAGCTGAAAAAAACTTTCAGTGACAGAATCATTGTGAACCATGCGTGTGAAAGAGAGAAAAGGCCAGGAAAAACATGTCACTGGTGATCACAGAGACCTCTACAAAGCCTTAGCAGGTAATGATCACGACCCATTTGTTCTTCATATGCTCAACAGAATGAAATAAATAGCTTAGCATGAGATATTCAAATAATGGTGTGACATGATTTGTCCAAAAATAAGATTCTGGTGATTCTGATTTAAATTTGGTTTTAAAGTTTCAAAAGAAGGTGTGATTAAAAAGCTGGTACAGTATTTACATTTTTTATTTTTTTTTGTTCTTTATTTACCCAGGGTAGTAGCTTGAGCACAAGTGCTCATTTTGAGCAACATAGAAACACACAGACAGACACACACATTAGAACCTGGGAGCTGACTAGTACAACCACATTCTTATACTGTTGGCCACTAAGAAGCTCCACTGGAGCAGTTGGGGGTTCAGTGCCTTGCTCAAGGGCACTTCAGCGGCGCTGGGGGAATGGTGAGTGGTGACCATTCACTTCCCCACCCAGATTTTCCCACCGGTCCGGGGAATCGAACCGAACCCAAATCTAACCTTCCCGGCAACAAGGGCGCTCCTCTAACCTTTAGGCAGCAAAACATGCCTGTCTTCATTGGGGATAAATGTAATAACATAATGCCTACGGTACTTCCTTTAGGTTAGAACGTAAAGCACCGCACACATCAAATCACTGCCACAGTGTCTGATAGATACTCTCAGTATTGAGCAAAAGGGAGCAGTAGTCACGATCATCCATAAGGCTTAATAGCAGGCAACCTTGAACTGTCGCCCGCTGTTGAGGAGCACTGTGAATGAGTGCCGTCGCCTCACACAAAGTGATTACTCTCTACCACACTCTCAAGGATATGTCAGCCTCTGAAGGTTCAGGTTGTGTACAAAATGATACGTCTAAAAGATATTGTGAAGCAGAGCCAATTTTCTTGGAGGAATTATGTGAAATTATCATACAACTAACTATATGACTATCTGTCAGTGGTCCTGGCAAATTATAGATGTGTGTTCCTTCTCCAAAAGCAAGATAGTTTCTTGTTTTATCAGCTTAACCCATTCAATCTGGGAACGGATCTGTGCCATTTTAGAGGTCTTTGGGCCTATTCAAAAATAGCAGATATACAAGCTCATAGCTCAAAGCTCATAGCCATGAGCTTGTAGATCTGCAAAAAAAAAAACTTGTGCAAATATTTGAATATATATATGTTTTCTTAAGCGAACGTATGAAATCTTTGCTTCTAGGGGGGGGGGGGGGCAAACACATATCATTTTGGGTGGTCCTTGACATGAAAACGTTTGAGAACCACTGATATATAGCAACATAAGTAAAAAAAAAAGGGGAAAAAACTGTGAGGATTTAGAAGGAATCCCCAGAAGCAAAGATTTGAGTTAGAAATGTTCACTTTAAAAGAAAACAAATATATATATATATATATATTCAAAGATTCAACGATTTAAAAAAAAATAGCAGTTCTACAAGCTCATTGTGCGACACTCGTGCCACACTATGAGCTCGCCTCGTATATCTGCTATTTTTGAATAGCCAAAGAAATCTAAAACGACACAGATGCGTTCCTGGATTGAAAGGGTTAATAACACGCTGAAACCTTTTCAGTGAAAATGTTTGACTCATTTACCTCTACCATAACTATGTGCCATACTGTTGGATGATGAATAGCATCCATTTTAATGATTATAACAATTTGAAAAACAAAACAAAACATAATATCTAACTACGAAGAAAATGAAAAAGCCACAGCTATAGCAAGCAATAACTGTCATGTGAAAGCC